>NW_020867067.1:614544-914544 GCF_003369695.1 Bos indicus x Bos taurus | reverse complement strand
GTCATGGACAAGTGCATAAAACCAACATGACATTTGGTTGCCTTTCTCTAGTCCACTTTTTGCTTTTGGCAGTGCCTGAATTAGGAAGCCATATCCAAATTCTGTCTGGAAATGTGCTGGGATCAACTAGCACAATGTCTGCCAGAGGCATTGTTGGGGAGGGTTAGCACATGTGTCAGGTGTATTAGTACTAATTAGTTCTAATTAGTACCATGGATCTTTAAGTCTGCTGTTTTAAGGAGTTCTCACACTAGATTCCCAGAATCTTGGTTCAATCTCAGGTGCTTAATAAGATGTGCAGTAACAGTGAAGGCTGTTGGGTGTTAGCTGAGTAAGATTTGAGGGTTTTCTGAACATAAATAACAAAATCTGGAGAAAAATTCTCATTATCACACATGGATATCCTTCACCCTGATTATTCTCTGTGTGACACACTGCTGTTGTTATTAAAAGCACAACCTTGGGAATCAGAAAGTTGGGTCTCACACCCAGGTCTATCACCTAGGTTGGTTGAAATAGTTAATCTTGGGCAGTGAATGCTCTTAATCCCTCAGTCTCTGGAGTTCTCATGAGGATTTCTTGAATCGATACTTGTAAAGTACTTGCTGGCCATGACCAAAGGCACTGGACCCTTGAACATGAGGGAATCAAGAACTTACTCACAACAGGTCTCACATGGCTTGAATGATAATCTGGCAGCATGGCTTTCATTCCAGGGTCCCCTTGCTGGCAAAGATCTGTAGTCCTGGTGGGGTGTGTCCCCAGGTGTCTTCAGGGTTGTGGGAAACACAGGCATTAGTCATGTGAACTCGGGTTACATGTGTCTGTGACTGTGGGCTGATGCCATGGCTGTGACATAGTCTGCTTCAGGACTTGTGGGCTCAGTGCTTGTGGGAAAAAGATATTACTTTGGGCAACATAACAACAGAGTCTTACATCCCCTCTTCCTTATTTTAGCTAATTTTCTTTGCAGACCCTCCAGTTCACTTATCCTGGCATCCTGCTCAGCCCTAAATGGGATTTGAGAGAAACAGGATGGCTTTTCATGGGTCCAGATTCCCCCAGCCTGTAACTCTTGGGCATGAGGTGAGGTAGGTGATAGGGTATTTGGTTCCCAGGTGTTCAAGGCTGAGATGACACCTGGTTTCTAAAGTCTACCCTGCCCTCCATCCCTGCTGGAGAGAATCAGCTGCACTTTGATCTCCTGACAAGGGAAGCAGATGAGGGAGGTCAAGGTGCTTAGTTCACTCCAGGACTCTCCCTGGGGGAATAGCCACAGCTGCTTCCTGCTCAGAAGCCTTGTCTGTGATGAATAGTGTTGATGTCACAACATTTGCTCAGGAAACAAGAGCCTAGTTCTAGTGAGTTTTCTGTGCTCTCTGGAGCTGGACCCTCGCCATCCTTCTGACAGGGTGATGGGCCCTGGAATTCACCTGTATCATCCCTGTGAGCACCCTGCTTCCAGACCAAGCTCTAGGGGTGGGTTGGGACACCTGCTAGGCTGAAGAAAAGCCCTGAACAGAGTCCCTCACTTTTATTATTTGGAGCATGAGCTCCATCTTAGTTTATGTTGTTCTTATAAGCACAGAGTTATAGGAAGCTAAAAAGTTAGTCAATAGAGTGAAGAGAGAGCAGTGTGGATGCTGGAATGAGAACACAGGTACACGACTGGATGATCAAAGGCACCACCAAGTCACTCTCAGCTCTTTGTGCGAACAGAGTACAAAGCAGAAGTGTTAGATTGTGTCATGGTTCAGAGATCCAGCAGGGCAGTTGTGAAAACATCCATCAGGTTCCTGGAGCAGAAGTCAAGACCATTCAAAGGCTCCTCATCTGCTGGGTTCTGTGGTCACAAGGGCGGTGCAGCACCGGGTGCTCCGGGACCCCCACAGAGGCTCCTGGCACAGGTGGAGGCCCAGGACGGAGGTGGCAGACTGTCCACTCCTCTTACTCGTCTCACCCTGTCCTGGGTCTGGGTCTAGTCCAGCATGGGGATGTACTGACTCTTATCCAGGCCTTAGGTTACTCATCTAAGGTGGAGACAACACACAGGTAGTTCATCAAAATTCAGAGTGGTGAGGACTTTAATGAGAATTAAATTTTAGAATGCTACTGATTCAAAAATTAGTGAACAGTAATTACTCACCCATGGAAAAGAATGAAATATTGCATCTGCAGCAACATGGATGGATCTAGAGAATATTATTCTTAGTAAAGTAGGTCAGAGAAAGACAAATATGATATCACTTATACATGGAATCTAAAAATAATGCAAATGAATCAGTATGCAAAATGGAATTACACTCAGAGACATAGAAAACAAACTTATGGTTATCAAAGGGGATAGGGAGGAACAAATTAGAAGTATGAGATTAATAGACACACTGCTATTAATATGTAAAATAAAAAGCAACAAGGATTACTGTAAAGCACAGGAATTTTATTCAGTATAATAATAACCTATAAGGGGATATAATCAGGAAAAATAATAACTGAATGACTATACTCTATATCTAAAACTAACACATTGTTGTAAATCTTCAATATATTTTTTAAAAATTGTGAACAATTCCCATCTGGTGAGATGCCAGATAAATTTGGAGGGAGGCGTGTATGAGAAGACCTTGATGAAAGAACCAGTAAAGAATTGCTTTATCTAAATCTAACTGTGATTTTAATTTGATCAAAGGTAGTTTCAAAGAGAATCTTTCACTCCCAGGTCATTAAAATGAAGCGTGGTGTGAGCAGGAGTTTGAAGGTCACATGGAGGGTTCCCTTTGGAGGGACGTGTGACCACAGAGCCCGGGAGGCAGTGGTTTCCTTGCATCCAGCCTCCCTGACTTTCTCTGATGTGTGTCTGTCTCTGCTGCCCCAGCTCGGAGCCCGGTGTTTTCCCACTTAGCATCTTCTCTCCGGGGACTCTGGACCATCCGAGCATACAAAGCTGAACAGAAATTTCAGGAGCTGTTTGACTCACACCAGGATTTGCACTCAGGTGTGTAAGTTTCTGGAGATTTTTCCTAAGGATGGGGTGTGCTGCTTTTTGAGGGCTGACCTCCCTCTCAGGTGGCCTGGCTGGCCAGTCCTTCTCTCTGTGCCTCCGCATGTCCCCCTCACACCTGCCTCCCCCACGCCTTCCTCTCACCATCCCCTCTGTGCTCCTCTGTTCCCCATCACCCACTGATTTTTTCCCTGGACTGGCTCGCATTGTCCTTCCATCACTGTGCCCTGTGGACTTCTGTCTCTTTAGGGCAAGAGTCAGAAAACTTTTTTTTTTTTTTTGCAAAGATCCAGATAGAAAACATTGTAGGCTTTGAGTGCTATACTGTGTCTGTTGCAACTATTCACCTTTGCTGCTGTAGCACAAAGACAGGCAAAGATAGTACATCAGTAAATGGCTGTAGCTATGTTCCAATAAAACTTTATTTTCAGAACCAGGTGGGTGGCTGTTCTTGACCCCTGGGCTGTGGTTTGCCATCTTTTTTCAGAGCAGATGTGGAGAGTAGCAGATGTGATTGAGGAAAGTAATTTCCTGATTCGCTACCCACTTGATTATGCTTTGTATCAATGAAGTTTTTTCCCTAGGTAGAAAGTTCAGAATTTCCTCTAAGTCTATAAAATCCTGGCTAAACTTTCCAGTCATTATTGTATTTTGAAGATAAAGTGGTAGTTGAAAGCCACATGCAGATCCTTTTAGCTGATGTCATATAGATGCTGGTTCCTAAGAATAAATACTACAGGACCCGGTAGTGAGGGCAGAAGGTGCTGGAATCAGTGTGAGCTGTTCTATCTGCTGTCAGAGAGCTGGGAATAGTCAGCCCTGTGAGAGGATGATCTTCAGGTTGAGGCCCAGCACTGCAGGAAATGCACCAATGAGACGATTTTCCATCTTCCTTCTTGTGATCTTGTTTTTGTTGATAAGTGGGTTGAAGTTTTCAGTACATGCTTCCTGGACTGATTCCTGTGTGTCCCATACATTGTCTTGTGTTAGTACCTAGTTTTCTGAAATGTTTAGTTTCTTTGGGTGTGTAACTTTGCTGCTCTACCTTGTGTAAAATGCTCAACTGAGAATAATGCTCTCCCTACTGAGAAGCAGCTAACATGGTTTTTCTGTTTATGTACTATGCTTATTACATCACAAATCCAGATGCTTGGTTCCTGCTTTTGACGACGTCCCGATGGCTCGCTGTGTATCTAGATGTCATCTGTGCCATCTTTGTCACTGTTGTTGCCTTTGGGGCCCTGATTCTGGTAGAAAGTAAGTATAGATGTGCATATTTGTGGTATATTTACGGTTTATAGCTTTGGTTGTAGTTATTAAACTCTTGCCATTTTGTCTAATGTATACTATTTGGTTGTAATGAATTGTATTAAAGTGCTTGCAGCATGTGAGTCCATTTGTGTGCATTGTGGTCCATTTGAAGTTATTTGTGTCTTTTTTTCATTTATTTATTTACAGTAGGTCCCTGTTGAGACCCCTTTAAAATTTTTTTTGATTGGCATATGGTTGATTTATGATGTTGTGTTAGCTTCAGGTATACTGCCAGGTGAATCTGTTATACATGTGTCCACTTTTTTTAAAGATTCTTTTTTCTATATCCCATGAACATTGGGGTGCATGTATCTTTTTTTTAGTGATTTTCATTTTAATTAATACTTCAAATAATTAGAAAAGAATTTTTCTTTTTGGCTTTTGGACTCTTACGGAGCAAAGACCAGGTATGAAGTGCCTGCTCCAGCAGACCTGTGGTGACTTGGGACCCTGCTTTGGCTCACATGAACCATTCTTTTAAGTTCTATTGGGGTATAGTTGATTTACACTGTCTAGGGGCCCCAAGTTGGAGAAGGCAATGGCACCCCACTCCAGTACTCTTGCATGGAAAATCCCATGGATGGAGGAGCCTGGTGGGCTACAGTCCATGGGGTCGCTGAGAGTCAGACAGGACTGAGTGACTTCAGTTTCACTTTTCACTTTCATGCATTGGAGAAGGAAATGGCAACCCACTCCAGTGTTCTTGCCTGGAGAATCCCAGGGACGGGGGAGCCTGGTGGGCTGCCATCTATGGGGTCGCACAGAGTCGGACACGACTGAAGCGACGCGGCAGCAGCAGCAGCAGGGGCCCCAAGTAATAGTTGAAGGAGGCTGTGGCACTCATAGGAGCCTGGAAAACCATTTATAACTTAAAAGCTTTCAGATGGTTAGAAACAAATCCAGTTACAAAGTTACAGAAGCAGGGAGTAAACAGTGAAAAAAGAACAATTAGAATTATTATGATTAAGATAGTTTTCTACCATGGGGAGCTAGTTAACGTTTCCCAGAGTGAGGTGACTGAGGCTTCAGGAGTATCCAGAGCCTGAATCATCTTGTTGGACCATAAGGAAAGCTGAGTGCTGAAGAATTGATGCTTTTGAACTGTGTTGTTGGAGAAGATTCTTGAGAGTCGCTTGGACTGGAGGAGATCAAGCCAGTCAATCCTAAAGGAAAGCATTTCTGAATACTCATTGGAAGGACTGATGCTGAAGCGCCAATGCTTTGGCCACCTGATGAGAAGAACTGACTCATTAGAAAAGACCCTGATGCTGGGAAAGACTGAAGACCAGAGGAGAAGAGGGTGGCAGAGGATGATATGGTTAGACAGCATCACTGACTCAATGGACATTAATTTGAAGTCAGCAAAAACAAGACTGGGAGCTGACTGTGGCTGAAATCATGAACTCCTTATTGCCAAATTCACACTTAAAATGAAGAAAGTAGGGAAAACCACTAGGCTATTCAGGTATGACCTAAATCAAACCTCTTAAGATCATACAGTAGAAGTGACAAATAGATTCAAGGGTTTAGATATGATAGAGTGCCTGAAGAACTATGAACAGACATTTGTAACACTGTAGAGGAGGTGGTGAATAAAACCATCACCAAGTGAAAGAAAAGCAACAAGGTAAAATGGTTGTCTGAGGAGGCCTTACAACTAGCTGAGAAAAGAAGAGAAGTGAAAGGCAAAGCAGAAAAGGAGAGATACATCCATCTGAATGCAGAGTTCCAAAGAATAGCAAGTAGAGATAAGAAACCATTCCTAAGTGATCAGTGAAAAGAAATAGAGGAGAACAATAGAATGAGAAAGACTAGCAATCTCTTCAAGAAAATTAGAGATACCAAGGGGATATATCATGCAAATATGGGCACAATAAAGGACAGAAATAGTACGGACCTAGCAGAAGCAGAAGATATTAAGAAGAGGTGGCAAGAATACACAGAACAACTATACAAAAAAGATCTTCATGACCCAGAAAATCACAATGACCTGATTACTCACCTAGAGCCAGACATCCTGGAGTGTGAAGTCATGTGGGCCTTAGGAAGCATCACTACCAACAAAGCTAATGGAGGTGATGAATTCTAGCTGAGCCGTTTCAAATACTAAACAATGATGCTGTGAAAGTGCTTCACTCAAATGCCAGCAAATATGGAAAACTCAGCAGTGGCCACAGGACTGGAAAAGGTCAGTTTTCATTCCAATCCCAAAGAATGTTCAAACTACCACATAATTGCACTCATCTCACATGCTAGCAAAGTAATACTCAAAATGCTCCAAGCTAGGCTTCAACAGAACATGAACCAAGAATTTCCAGATGTTCAAACTGGATTTAGAAAAGACAGAGGAACCAGAGAACAAATTGCCAATATCCGTTGGATCATTGAAAAGGCAAGAGAGTTCCAGAAACACATCTACTTCTGCTTCATTGACTATGCTAAAGCCTTTGTCTGTGTGGATCACAAAAAACTTGAAAGTTCTTAAAGAGATAGGAATATCAGACCACCTTACCTGCCTCCTGTGAAAACTGTATGCAGGTCAGGAAGCAACAGTTAGAACTGGATATGGAACAACAGACTGCTTAACAACTGGGGAAGGAGCATGTCAAGGCTGTATATTGTCCCCCTACTTATTTAACTTATATGCAGAGTTCATCATGTGAAATGTATGATGGAGGCACAAACTGGAATCAAGATTGCAGGGAGATATATCAATAACTTCAGATATGCAGATGACATCACCTTTATGGCAGAAAGTGAAGAACTAAAGAGCCTTTTAATGAACATGAAGGCCTTTTGAGGAGAGTGAAAAAGCTGGCTTAAAACTCAACATTCAAAAAAAAAAAAAAAAACATCATGGCATCTGGTCCCATCAGTTCAGTTAAGTTTAGTTGGTCAGTCACGTCTGACTCTTTGCGACCCCATAAACCACAGCACACCAGGCCTCCCTGTCCATCACCAACTGCCGGACTACCCAAAACATGTCCATTTGGTCAGTGATGCCATCCAACCATCGCATCCTCTGTCATCCCCTTCTCCTCCTGCCCTCGATCTTTTCCAGCATCAGGGTCTTTTCAAATGAGTCAGCTCTTCGCATCAGATGGCCAAAGTGTTGGAGTTTCAGCTTCAACATCAGTCCTTTCAATGAACACCCAGGACTGATCTCCTTTAGGATGGACTTCATGGCAAATAGATGGGGAAACAATCGAAACAGTGACAGACTTTCTTTTCTTGGGCTCCAAAATCACTGCAGATGGTAACTTCATCCATTCAATTAAAAGACACTTGCTCCTTGGAAGAAAAGCTATGAAAACACTAGTTCAGTTCAGTTCAGCTGCTCAGTCATGTCCGACTCTTTGCGACCCCATGAACTGTAGCATGCCAGGCCTCCCTGTCCATCACCAACTCCCTGAGTTTACTCAAACTCATGTCCATTGAGTCAGTGATGCCATACAGACATCTCATCCTCTGTCGTCCCCTTCTCCTCCTGCCCCCAATGCCCCCCAGCATCAGGGTCTTTTCCAATGAGTCAAGTCTTCACATGAGGTGGCCAAAGTATTGGAGCTTCAGCATCTATCCTTCCAATGAACACACAGGACTGATCTCCTTTAGAATGGAGTGGTTGGATCTCCTTGAAGTCCAAGGGACTCTCAAGAGTCTTCTCCAACACCACAGTTCAAAAGCATCAATTCTTTGGTGCTCAGCTTTCTTCACAGTCCAACTCTCACATCCATATGTGACCACTGGAAAGACCATAGCCTTGACTAGATGGACCTTTATTGGCAAAGTAATGTCTCTGCTTTTGAATATGCTATCTAGGTTGGTCATAACTTTCCTTCCAAGGAGTAAGTGTCTTTTAATTTCATGGCTGCAATCACCATCTGCAGTGATTTTGGAGCCCCCAAAAATAAAGTCTAACACTGTTTCCACTGTTTCCCCATCTATTTCCCATGAAGTAATGGGACCAGATGCCATGATCTTAATTTTCTGAATGTTGAGCTTTAAGCCAACTTTTTCACTCTCCTCTTTCACTTTCATCAAGAGGCTTTTTAGTTCCTTTTCATTTTCTGCCATAAGGGTGGTGTCGTCTGTGTATCTGAAGTTACTGATATTTCTCCCGGCAATCTTGATTCCAGCTTGTGTTTCTTCCAGCCCAGCGTTTCTTATGATGTACTCTGCATATACGTTAAATAAGCAGGGTGACAATATACAGCCTTGACGTACTCCTTTTCCTATTTGGAACCAGTCTGTTGTTCCATGTCCAGTTCTAACTGTTGCTTCCTGACCTGCATATATTTTTCTCAAGAGGCAGGTCAGGTGGTCTGGTATTCCCATCTCTTTCAGAACTTTCTGCAGTTTATTGTGATCCACAGAGTCAAAGGCTTTGGCATAGTCAATAAAGCAGAAATAGATGTTTTTTTGGAACTCTCTTGCTTTTTCGATGACAATCCTGAACAGCATATTAAAAAGCAGAGATATTACTTTGCCAAAAAAGGTCTGTCTAGTCAAATCTGTGGTTTTTCTAGTAGTCATGTATAAAGTGAACCATAAAGAATGATGAGTGCCAAAGGACTGGTGCTTTTGAACTGTGGTGTTGGAGAGTCCCTTGGACTGCAAGGAGATCAAGCCAGTCCATCCTAAAGGAAATCAGTCCTGAATATTCATTGGAAGAACTGATACTGAAGCTCCAATACTTTGGTCACCTGATGTGAAGGCCTGACTCATTAGAAAAGATCTTGATGCTGAGAAAGATTGAAGGCAGTAGGAGAAGGTTACTACAGAGGATGAGATGGTTGGATCGCATCACTGGCTCAAAGAACATGAGTTTGAGCAAGCTCCAGGGGTTGGTGATGGACAGGAAAGCCTGGCATGCTGCAGTCCATGGGGTTGCAAATTGTTGGACATGACTGAGCAACTGAACAACAACTTTATTAATTCTTTCTAAGTTCCTAATATTTTATAAAAATTTACTTATTTATTTGGATGTACTTGATCTTAGTTGGGGCATGTGGGATCTTCAGTCTTAGTTGTGACATACAGGGCTTTAGTTGCAGCATGTGAATTCTTAGTTGTGGCATGTAGAATCTAGTTCCCTGATCAGGGACTGAACCCAGGCCCCCTGCAATGGGAGCTCAGATTCTTAGATATTGGACCACCAGAGAAGTCCCTCATAATATGTTTTTGTTTTTTTTTTTTTTACTATATTACTGTCTCTCTGTTTTTTTACTGTCTTACTGTTTGTTTGTTTTTTTACTGTCTCACTCAACAGAAGTAATATTATGAGCAATACTATTATTACATGCAAATGATTTAAATATAATAAAGGAGTCTTCTCACTACTATATAAAATAGATAACTAAAAAAGACCTACTGTATAGCACAGGGAACTCTATTTAAATACTCGGTAATGACATAAATGGGTAAATTCTTTAAAAAGAATAGATTATATGTATGCTGTGCTGTTGTGCTTAGTCCTATCCGACTCTTTGCAACCCCATGGACTGTAGCCCACCAGGCTCCTCTGTCCATGGGGATTCTCCAGGCAAGAATACTGGAGTGGGTTGCCATGCCCTCCTCCAGGGGGTCTTCCCAACCCAAGGACTGAACCCAGGTCTCCCACATTGCAGGCAGATTCTTTACCATCCGAGCCACCAGGGAAGCCCTAGAATACTGTCGTGGATAGCCTATCCCTTCTCCAGGGGATCTTCCCGACCAAGGAATTGAACTGGAGTCTCCTGAATTGTAGGTGGATGGTTTACCAGTTGAGCTACCAGGAAAGCCTGGATTATATGTATATGTCTGGCTAATTAACTTTACTGTACACCTGAAACTAACACGGCTTTGTAAATCAACTATACTGCAATAAAAATCATAAAAATAAAGGAGTCTTGTTCATAAGGTGACAGAAGGAGCTGCAGGAGGGGTTGAGAAGGAGACTGACTTGATTCCTTTTCTTCCTAATTTAGCTTTGGATCTCGGGCAGGTTGGCCTGGCGCTGTCACTCACCATCACACTCACAGGGATGTTCCAGTGGTGCGTCAAGCAAAGTGCCGAAGTGGAGAATATGGTGATGTTTCTTTCCATTCTTAGCCTTTTCAAGTTTCTTTGCTGTTAAATGGCATAGAGCAATTCTTCTGTAAAATAGAAAATGATTATTTTTACATCACCGTTAACAAAGTTTTTTTTACATTCTCCTCCATCTGTTTAAAGTTAATGTAAAATTAAATATATACATCTTTTCTCAGTCTTATGTATGCATGTCAGAAAGTTTTATATTCATCACAAACTGTCCTCTAGTATAATAAATGTCTCTATAGGATGGAAGTTCTGAAGTCTTAGAATATAAGCTAATTTCTTAGCAGCTTGCTTATCTTTGTTTCTTAATGGGTAAGTCCTCGTTTTTGGTAAAAGAAAAAAAAATCAGTGTTTTGAGGTTTATTTAATTAATATGTTCCTCCATCAGCCCTCCCCCATTTTAGCATTTATTCTTGTGTGTGTTGAACACCTGAATTTGCTGGCAGCTCTTCTTTCTGGTAGGATAAGCTCCATCTCAGAATGTGCTCTCAAAAGTATGGAGGTATGGATGTTTAAGATGCCTTAATCAATATGTAAGTTATATACTTTACAAATATTTGCACCTTCTCCTAAAGTGAGAAAAACAATAGAAATGAAATCTTTCCATTTCTCTCTTCTAATATAGTAGTAAGTGATTAATAATTAAATGGAGGTTTGATGACCATCCAGTTCTGTTATCTATAACATGTGGCCCTTCTGTAGCTATACACTACTGATTGGTATCCATAAATATTCTTTTCTGTGACAAAATTCTCTTGTTTTTTTTTTTATTCAAGTATGAAAAGCAGATCAATAAAATCTTATCATTCATTTTTCTAATTCTTTCAGTTTTACTATCATGTTGAAGGAAATAGCTGTAAGTGAAAGTGTTATAAGATGATGAACAAGTTTGCCAATCATCAAAGACTATATCAAACTTCTACTTCAGTACTTTGTGGTATTAAGACCTGAGATATTCTTAACCATGTAAAAGTAGATATAAATACATAAAAGCAGAACATTTCATTTATAGTCTCTGAACATCCATAAACTAGATCCTCTGATATTAACTGATGTGATGTCATATGTGTTTCAGATGATTTCAGTAGAAAGGGTTATTGAATATACAAACCTTAAGAAAGAAGAGCCCTGGGAACATACGCCACCCTTCCTGCTCCGTGAAGGAAAGATTGTCTTTGATAATGTTAAGTTCAGGCACAGCTTATGTGAGCCTCTGATATTGAAGGACCTGAGAGCATGCATTGACTCAGGACAAAAGGTTTGTTTAAGCCATCTGCCTCTTTAAAATCTAGCTAAAGATTTAGCACTGTGTTTGTTCTTGGCTTCCTTGTTGTGTTATGGGGACTCTTCATTCCTCTGTGGATGCAGATTAGATCAGTGATATGGCAGGTGAATTTTTCTTGGAAACTGATCATGGAATGGGGATCCCAGCATTTCTTTCCCTGTATCGTGAGTTCCCTCATGGTGACAGGTGACCCTCAGCTCCGAAGCTAGAACTTAAGCTGACCCAGGATACAATATGTTTCATCTGATTTTTATATTTGAAGTCTGGGAACCAGCCTTGGCTCCCTGTCCCTAACTCTCCAATATTACCTTTCTTTCCATCCTGTCATCTTTGTATGTCTGAAATCTCCTCCTCCTACCATGATGTCCTCTGCTTGTAACCTCCTCCTCTGTCCCTTGGCCGTTTCCATAGACTTTTCTTCCACTCACCCACACTTGGCTGCCATCCCCCTGCCCTCCCCTGAGAGATTGCTCCATTCTTTAGCACCGATCTGATCCTTACTGGCCTGGGTGAGTTGCTTCTAGAAGCAGTGCAGCCCTATGTCCACTCCCACAGGGGCTGTGGGGTGACCCTGTAGTCACCAGAGAAGAGCCCAGAATCATGATAAGTCAGTAGTGAGGAACAAGAGCCCCCCATAGAGTCAGGGCCCAGAGACTCACTCAAAGTCTCTGCAAGCAAATCGAGGGGAACAGGGGAAGATGCACATGGAAGGCAGCAGAGAGGCTTGTGACCTGGTCCTGCCAGTATCCATGTCTGCTGCTGCTGCTGCTGCTGCTGCTAAGTCACTTCAGTCATGTCTGACTCTGTGCTATCCTATAGACAGCAGCCCACCAGGCTCCACCATCCCTGGGATTCTCCAGGCAAGAACACTGGAGTAGGTTGCCATTTCCTTCTCCAATGCATGAAAGTGAAAAGTGAAAGTGAAGTCGCTCAGTCATGTCCGACTCTTCTTGACCCCATGGATTGCAGCCTACCAGGCTCCTCCATCCATGGGATTTTCCAGGCAAAAGTACTGGAGTGGGGTGCCACTGCCTTCTCCAATCCATGTCTGCTAACAATGTTCTTTTCACACTTAGCTTGAGGCCCTTGGCCTGGACCAGAGTAGAGTCTTGAAGAAGAGTTGAAACCAGAACAGACAAGGTGGTAGGAAGCTCTCCTCCACCTGCCTCTCCAGCCAGTATATCTCCTGACTTATGCACACTGCTGCATGCGGGTTGCATGTAGGTTCTCCCAAAGCACCACCTCCTCCCACTTCCAGTGTGCATGCTGCCACTCTATCTCAGAGACCCTTCTCCTCATCCTCTGGCTGGTAAAAGTCTCCTAATTTTCTGGTTGATTAAAGTATCTGCCTCTGTGAGGCCCTCAATTTGTCCTCAGTGCCTTATATATATTAAGGTAACATTTACAGTACACTTGTGTTCATAGCAGCCAGAACTTAGAAGCAACTAAATCCTTACCAAAATATTATTCAGTGTTAAATAGTAAGAAAATTCTGACCTATGAATAAACCTTGGTGACATCTTGCTAAATGAAAGCAGCCAGACATAAAAGGAACAAATACCCTGATTCCACTTATGTGAGATTCCTGCTGCTGCTGCTGCTGCTAAGTCGCTTCAGTCGTGTCCGACTCTATGCTACCCCATAGACGGCAGCCCACTAAGCTCCTCTGTCCCTGGGATTCTCCAGACAAGAATACTGGAGGGGGTTGCCATTTCCTTCTCCAATGAATGAAAGTGAAAAGTGAAAGTGAAAGTGAAGTCGCTCAGTCGTGCCCGACTCTTATCGACCCCATGGACTACAGCCTACCAGGCTCCTCTGTCCATGGGATTTTCCAAGCAAGAGTACTGGAGTGGGGTGCCATTGCCTTCTCCATGTGAGGTTCCTAGAGTAGTCAAATTCAAGAAAACAGGAAGTAGGATGGTGGTCTCCAGGGACTGGGGGATGGGGATGGGGAGTTGTTTGTTTAATGGGTAAGAATTTCAGTTTTATGAGGCAGAAAAATTCTGGAGCTTGGTTGCACAACAATATGAATGTACTGAACACCAAACTGTCCACTTAAAAATGGTTAAGTAGTTAAATTTTATATTATGTGAAGTTTATCATAATTAAAATAAAAGATAGCAGCTATGGCATGCTTTGTAGTTTGGGGTCTGTATCTCACAGGTACCTTGAGACTTTTTAAAATCAGGGAGCACCTCACTTTCATCTCTGTTCCCCAGAAAGTGGCTTTCTGCAGGGCACACATAGGGTGCTGAGGGACTGCTGGCTGCGAAGGTGAGTGAGTAACATACAGTGTGAGAAGCCAGGAACCAGAGCATACACATGACAGCTGGGTGAACAACTGAAGAAAGAACTGCCCTTTAAAACTCTTTCTACCACAGACCTATCTAGTGGACTATAGCTTAATGTATGTAATTTAATGTATAGTAATTTAATGAATGAAACCCTGGAGACATGAAAATAAATATTAAACTTATTACCCAAATAATACCCAGGCAGCAGCTTCAGTTTGTCAAATGGCAAAAGCTCCCTCCTAATTATTTCAGGTTCCTTTGTAAGTCAAGAAGATGAACTGCTGTGTCAGGAAAACGTTCACCACAGCTCTTGACATAGTCCTGTCCCTGAGAGGCCTGTAGGTGATGTTAGGTTACTCTCAATGTGTCTGTCAGATTTCTTGTTGTAAATATAATTCTGTTAACTTGCACTTGTCTTAAATTTTCCCATAAAAAGCCATAAAATATTAATTATCTAAGAAACTCTATAGTACAACTTAGGAGCATAACAGATTCTTATTTTTCCTTCTTAAAGTCTGAAAATCATAGGATTATTGAAATTATACAATGTTTGTGGGCAAAAAAAATTTGGAGACTGAATTAATGACTGCAGTAACTTGACTTTGTTTGTTTTAATTTAAATTTATTTATTTTAATTGGAAGCTAATTACTTTACAATATTGTATTGGTTCTGCCACACATCAACATGAATCCACCACGGGCATACACATGTTCCCCATCCTGAACCGCCCTCCCACCTCCCTCCCCATACCATCCCTCCGGGTCATCCCAGTGCACCAGCCCCAAGCATCCTGTATCGAACCTGGACTGGTGATTCGTTTCTTATATGCTATTATACATGTTTCAGTGCCATTCTCCCAAATCAACCCACCCTCTCCCTCTCCCACAGAGTCCAAAAGACTGTTCTATACATCTGTGTCTCTTTTGCTGTCTCGCATACAGGGTTATCATTACCATCTTTCTAAATTCCATATACATGCGTTAGTATACCGTATTGGTGTTTTTCTTTCTGGCTTACTTCACTCTGTATAATAGGCTCCAGTTTCAACCACCTCATTAGAACTAATTCAAATGTATTCTTTTTAATGGCTTAGTAATACTCCATTGTGTATATGTACCACAGCTTTCTTATCCATTCATCTGCTGATGGACATCTAGGTTGCTTCCATGTCCTGGCTATTATAAACAGTGCTATGATGAACACTGGGGTACACTTGTCCCTTTCAGTTCTGGTTTCCTCAGTCTGTATGCCTAGCAATATAGTGAAAATGAGTATACTACCCAAAGCAATTTATAGATTCAATGCAATCCCTATCAAGCTACCAACGATATTTTTCACAGAGCTAGAACAAATAATTTCACAATTTGTATGGAAATAGAAAAAAACCTCAAATAGGCAAAGAAATCTTGAGAAAGAAGAATGGAACTGGAAGAATCAACCTTCCTGACTTCAGGCTCTACTACAAAGCCACAGTCATCAAGACAGTATGGTACTGGCACAAAGATAGAAATATAGATCAATGGAACAAAATAGAAAGCCAGAGATAAATCCACGCACCTATGGACACCTTATCTTTGACAAAGGAGGCAAGAATATACAATGGAGAAAAGACAATCTCTTTAACAAGTGATGCTGGGAAAACTGGTCAACCACTTGTAAAAGAATGAAATTAGAACACTTTCTAACAACATACACAAAAATAAACTCAAAATGGATTAAAGATATAAACATAAGACCAGAAACTATAAAGCTCTTAGAGGAGAACATAGGCAAAACACTCTCCGACATAAATCACAGCAGGATCTTCTATGACCCACCTCCCAGAATATTGGAAATAAAAGCAAACATAAACAAACGAGGCCTAATTAAACTTAAAAGCTTCTGCACAACAAAGGAAACTATAAGCAAGGTGAAAAGACAGCCTTCAGAATGGGAGAAAATAATAGCAAATGAAGCAACTGACAAAGAACTAATCTCAAAAATATGCTAGCAACTCCTGCAGCTCAATTCCAGAAAAAAAGTAACTTGACTTTTGATCTGTGTCTTGATTCACCCAAAGTATCACCATTCGCTTCGTTTCTGTGTTTGAAGATGATACCCGGGCAGTAGATTCATGAAGTGATTTGACTCCACCTGTGTACATCCCAGGTTCCCTCTGCTCACATGTCCCAGGCCCTGTTACTCTAAGACATCCCTTTTGTTTTGGATTCAATTGAGAGAGGCCGCTGTTGGGTGGGGGAACAAGGGAGTGAGCCAGGCTAGCAGAAAAGAGGAAGTCACTCAGTCATGTCCAACTCTTTGTGACTCCATGGACTTCAGCCCATCAGGTTCCTGTGTCCATGGAATTTTCCAGGTAACAATACTGGAGTGGGTTGCCATTTTCTTCTCCAGGGGATCTTCTGGAGATCTCAGGCATTGAACGTGGGTCTCCTGCATTGCAGGCAGATTCTTTACCATCTGAGCCACAAGGGAAGCCCAGCCTAGCAGAAATTGGGCTTTATTCTCTTTTTGTCCTTGCCTCCATTGCCTCAATTCATGGGAATTAGAGTAAAGGGGGAAATGTAGTAGATACAAATAGGATTTGAATTCATGGAATAAACAGCTAGTAAAAATAAGACCCCAAATGAGGTAAATAGCACCCTAAGCTTCCTGGTTACTCAGGAAGTGGCCACAAACTCAACAGTGGCCACAGGACTGGAAAAGGTCAGTTTTCATTCCAATCCCAAAGAAAGGCAATGCCAAAGAATGTTCAGACTACCGCACGATTGCACTCATCTCACACGCTAGCAAAGTAATGCTCAAAGTTCTCCAAGCCAGGCTTCAACAGTATGTGAACCGAGAACTTCCAGAGGTTCAAGCTGGATTTTAAAAGCGCAAAGGAACCAGAGATCAAGCTGCCGACATCCGTTGGATCATTGAAAAAGCAAGAGAGTTCCAGAAAAACATCTATTTCTGCTCTATTGACTATGCCAAAGCCTTTGACTGTGTGGATCACAACAAACTGCAAAATTCTTAAACAGATGGGAACACCAGACCACCTGACCTGCATCTTGAGAAACCTATATGCAGGTCAAGAAGCAACAGTTAGAACTGGACATGAAACATAGACTGGTTCCAAACAGGGAAAGGAGTATGTCAAGGCTGTATATTGTCACCCTGCTTATTTAACTTATATTCAGAGTACATCATGCAGGGAATTCTGGATTGGATGAAGCACAAGCTGGAATTAAGATTGTCAGGAGAAATATCAATAACCTCAGATATGCAGATGACACCATCCTTATGGCAGAAATTGAAGAAAAACAAGAGAGCTTCTTGATGAAAGTGCAAGAGGAGAGTGAAAAATTTGGCTTAAAACTCCACATTCAGAAAACCAAGATCATGGCATCTGGTCCCATCACTTCATAGAAAATAGATGGGGAAACAATGAAAACAGTGAGAGACTATTTTTTTTGGGGGGGGGGCTCCAAAATCACTGCAGATGGTGACTGCTGTCATGAAATTAAAATACTCTTACTCTTTGGAAGAAAAGCTATGACCAACCTAGATAGCATATTAAAAAGCAGAGACGTTACTTTGCCAACAAAGGTCCTTCTAGCCAAAGCTATGGTTTTTCCAGGAGTCATGTATGGATGTGAGAGATGAACTATAAAGAAAGCTGAGTGCTGAAGAACTGGTGCTTTTGAACTGTGGTGTTAGAGAAGACTCTTGAGAGTCGCTAGGACTGCAAGGAGTTCCAACCAGTCAATCCTAAAGGAAATCAGTCCTGACTGTTCATTGGAAAGAGTGATGCTGAAGCTGCAACTCCAATACTTTGGCCACCTGATGTGAAGAACTGACTATTTTGAAAAGACCCTGATGCTGGGAAAGATTGAAGGCTGGAAAAGGGGATGACAGAAGATGAGATGGTTGGATGGCATCACTGACTCGATGGACATGAGTTTGTATAAGCTCTGGGAGTTGTTGATGAACATGGAAGCCTGGTGTGCTGCAGTCCATGGGGTCACAAAGAGTCAGATACAACTGAGTGACTGAACTGAACTGAATGGGGCTGCATGACATGATTTTAGTTTTTTAATATTTAGTTTTAAGTCATCTCTTTTACTTTAGTGTTACTACCTGATAAAGCCTTAGATGATGGTTAGCATTCTTTTAGAAATAAATTATTTGAAAATTAAGGTATGAACATTTTTTATATACATAATGCTATTGTGTACTTAGTAGACTACAATATAGTAGAAACATAACTTTAAAAAATAATTTTATTTATTTTTGGTTATACTGGTTCTTTGCTGATGCTCACTTTTTCTCTAGTTGCAGTGAGCAGGGGCTATTTTCCAGTTGCAGTGCACAGCCTTCTCATGGCAGTGGCTTTTCTTCTTTTGGCTCCCTGGCTTTAGGACATGTAGGCTTCAGTCACTGTGGTACATGGGCTTAGTTGCTCTGCATCATGTGGATTCTTCCTGCATCAGGGATCAAACCTGTGTCCCCTGCATTGATAGATGGATTCTTTACCACTGAGCCACCAAGGAAGCCCCTAAACATAACTTTTATTTGCAAAGAGAAACAAAAAAGTTCATATAACTTCCTTTTTTGTGTGATATTCATGTTATTTAGGTTTGTGTGTGTGCTCAGTCACTTGATCATATCTGAATCTTTGTGACCTCGTGGACTATAGCTCACCAGGCTCCTCTGTCCATGGGATTTCCCAGGCAGGAAACTGGACAGGGTTGCCATTTCCTTCTCCAATGACTCTTCCCAATCCAGGAATCAAATCTGTGTTTCTTGCATTGGCAGGCAGATTCTTTACTGTTGTGCCACCTGGAAAACCCTGATTATTGAGGTGGTCTGTAACCAAATCCAAAATATCTTGAGGCCTGCCTGTACACAGAACATCGGTTCAGTTCAGTTCAGTTCAGTTGCTCAGTCATGTCTGACTCTGTGTCCCCATGGATTGCAGCACCCCAGGCTTCCCTGTCCATCACCAATTCCCAGAGCTTACATGAACTCATGTCCATCAAGATGGTGATGCCATCTAGCCATGACACAGAACATAGGAACCACATATATACACACTGAAATCTACCTATGTGCAGAGAATGGCCCATCTTATATTATATAAATTAGGGCTTAACGTAAAGTACAAAATGTTTTATATACATTGTGTTATCTTTGTAAGATAAAATTTGCTAAACCACTTTTCTTACATTTAATCTCTATAAATATAAGTTATTTTTTGAAATGTCATGATTGATTTTCCAGGCTAAGTTTTGAAACTTAAGAGGTATTCAATTGATAAAATATAAAGTTCCCAGCATTCTGAGTATAGTACTCAGAAATATTTAGTTCTTCTGTCTTTAAAGTCATGAGTTTTAAATTTTGGATGAATTAATTTACAAATGATGGAAAACATGCCTTTACAACCTCATTAATTCCAGATTCCTAAATAGAGATGAAATCATTTCTTGGGAAGCTTCCTTCAAGGAATCTGCAGTTGGGCTAGCTCATTGGGAGCAAAGGGCCTATTTCAGCATACATATTTGAATGCAGTTTTATTCCTCACCAGCATTCTACCTGTGCTATATTTATTCTTTACTGTTATTGTTGTCGGAGAAGGTGATGGCACCCCACTCCAGTACTCTTGCCTGGAAAATCCCATGGATGGAGGAGCCTGGTGGGCTGCAGTCCGTGGGGTCGCTAGGAGCCGGACACGACTGAGCGACTTCACTTTCACTTTTCACTTCCATGCATTGGAGAAGGAAATAGCAACCCACTCCAGTGTTCTTGCCTGGAGGATCCCAAGGACGGGGGAGCCTGGTGGGCTGCCATCTATGGGGTCGCACAGAGTCGAACGCGACTAAAGCGACTTAGCAGCAGCAGCAGTTATTGTTGTACCTGTTGTTGTTTAGTTGCTAAGTCATGTCTGACTCTTTTGTAACCCCATGGACTGTAGCCCACCAAGGCTCCTCTTTCCATTGAAATCTCCAGGCAAGAGTACTGCAGTGGGTTGCCATTCCCTTCTCCAGGGGGTCTTTCAGATCCTGGGATCGAATCCGATTCTCCTAAACTGGCTGGTGGATTCCTTACCGCTGAGCTACCAGGAAAGCCCCAATCTTATTGTTGGTACACTTAATGTCTCTCTGCTTTGGTTTTAATGATTAGCATGACACTTGACATGTATCTTTCCAAAGTGCAATTCCAAATATTAATTTGTTAATAAAATGCCTTTTGAAGTGCTCTGATGAAATGTTCCATATAAATAGCAAATGTTTGTGTTGGCATTGATCTCATTATGTGCTTTTTATCTACTAGCCACTGTCTTTTAAGACACTGAGATCTGCATTTTATAATTTTAAGATGTTTCCTTTCAACATAGATCATAATTAAGATATTTAATATCAGAAAGTGATTTAGTTTTTCTACCAAGTTTTATCTTAAATAATACACCCCTGAGAAAGTGAGTACTTGTTTATGTATAATACTTCTTATTTGACTTGTTGACATCTCTGTAAAATTAGCCACGTAATTCTTAAGCTGAAATTACTTGGGCAGTAGGAATAAAGTTAATTTAAAAGCTGACTTCTTATGGACCATTTAGGAGATTGCTGGATTTTCACTCCAGCAGATTGTCATCTTTAACTTCTTGGAACCAGTGGGTGTCTTAACCAGGGAACAGCTGTCAATGTCTGAAATTTTTGATTGCCACAATTTGGAGGGTGCTTCTGGTATCTAGTGGGTAGAGTTCATGGTTACTACCAACATCCTACAATATACGGTATAGCCCTCCATCCCTCAACAAGGAATTATCTGGCCCAGAATGTCAACAGTGCCATAACTAAGAAACTTATATACTACTGTTTATATAGAACTTTTAAATTTCATCTTCAACAATCAGGATTTCTCCCAGGTTTGTTGCATCCTGTTAATTCTTAATCTCTTCTGGATCTCTTTACAGCTTGGCATTGTGGGAAGAACAGGAGCTGGAAAAAGTTCCCTTATTGCTGCACTTTTTAGATTGTCAGAACCTAAAGGTGGCATTTGGATTGATGACATCTTGATAACCCGTATTGGACTTAACCATTCACGGAAGAGTATGTCAGTTGCACCTCAGGTATGCACATTAGAACATTCTCACATGTTCTTTTTATAAGGCACCCAAGTTTACTTGTTTTTAATTTGATTATTTTTTTCAAATTACATGAAATGATTAATCCTTTTTCCCCTCAATAGAGCATATTTTTAGCAGCAGGTATTTTCAACAGACACTTTCATCAGACACCAGGTTTTGGTTCTTTGTTCATTCATTAGTTTTGTTTGCACGTGATTTAAGGACTTACTGAGATGGATTTCTGGACTTAGAGTTCCTCAGGTACCACACAATTCTGAGAACAAAAGAGCTAATGATTTGTTTAGCACTGGAGAGATTCCTATAGGGAAACACGAATTTTAAGTGTCTTACAGGTGGAATTTTGCTCTGGAAACAAGGACATCTTTTCAAAGGTGACTATCTCCCTGGAGGGTGCTTTGGGAAACTGTGGGGCTTTGAGAATTTCAGGGTATATCGATGCTTTGGGGAGACTTACAATTTGGATATTAGTAAGTAACTTTCACCAGGGAGTCAGCACAGAAAAGTAAGGAAGAATATGGAACGCAGAGTTCCATCTCTGTGCACCTCAGCTTTCTCTCTTACAAGGCAGCTAGCAGTCCAAACCCCTGGGGCTGTTGTGAGGACAAAATAGGTGAGTGTGAAGTGCCTCACACAGACCCAAAACATAGATGCCGTGAGGATGGAGCATTGAATCGGCCATCTCTTCCTGAGTTCTGAGTCTGTTTTCTTTTTTTTCTGATTCTTAAAGTATGACTTTGAGAGATTGTTACTGGGTTATATGCACAGTAGAAGTGCCTGTCTTTCCTTGTGGTTCATCCACTCAACATAATTCCACGAGTATTTACTGAGCAATTACTGTCCTCCAGGTACATAGCCAAGGGTAACATAGGCCCTGTGTGTCCTCAGCTGCCATCCTGCCCTTTGCTTTGACAGACTTACCAATTTTTTGTTTTGAGTTTTTTTTTGTTTGTTTGTTTCGTACTGTACAATTCTCCAGAAAAGCTCAGGAAAACACAGACATCATAGGAAATGAGAAACACAGATAGGAAATGAGAAAAATGAACCAGGCAAATGTGATTCCTTGAATGTGGGTATAATGAGCTCTGGAATGCCTGTTTATTAGGAAGCATATATAATATGGTACCCAAAGGGAAGGAGAGTGTGGATTTGAGTCTTATGACTGAGTACAACTGTTGCTACCTACCCCTGTCCTCTAAAATACCTGGAATTAGTATAAGTACTTTTGAAATCAAGATATTCTTTTCAGAATACAGTGAGATTACACCTCACACCCCTTAAGATGTCTACTATCAAAAAAGAAAGAAAAATAATAACAAGTGTTGGCAAGGTTGTAGAGAAATTAGATTCCTGCTCATTGTTGATAGGAATGTAAAATGGTGCAGCCACTGTGGAAAAAAAAAAAAATGATGGTTGCTCAAAAGATTTAAAAATAGAATTGTCATATGATCTAGCAATTCTACTTTAGGATTTCAGCCCAAAATAATTGAAATAAAGGTCTTGAAGAGATACTTGAAGAAGTCTTGAAGAGATGTATATTCATAGCAGAGTTATTCTTAATAGCCTAAGGGTTGAGGGTCCCAAGGGTGCATTGACAGATGGATGGATTAGCAAAATCTAGTACATGTACATACCATGAAGTACTATTCAGCCTTAAAAAAAATGAAATTCTGACACATGCTAAAACGCAGATGAACCTTGAGGACATTGTGCTAATGAAATAGGCCAGTCACAAATGACAAATAGTGTATGATTCTACCAATACAAAGTACCTAGAGTAGTCAATTCATGGAGATGGGAAGTAGAGTGATGGTTGCCATGAGCTGCCAGGAGCAAGGAATGGAGAGTTGTTGTTTAATGGGTACAGAGTTTCAGTTTTGCAAAATGAAAGGAATCTGTAACTGGATGGTGGTGATCCAGATTCACAACAATGTGAATGTATTTAATACCACTGAACTGTTTACTTAAAAATGATTATGCTAGTAAATTTTCTGTGTGTTAATATTTGACCACAATTAAAATTTTTTTCAAAGGTATCCTTTTTAGGAAAAATGGAAAGAAATTTTTAGTATGTAAAATGCCTGTATTTAAAGATTCCCACTGGCTATTAGATTCATAACTTAGTTGTTATAGTAGAAAATGAATAAGTTTAGATTACCAAGTTTTATATTTTGGAATGTGCCAAATGAGATTAGTTTGCAGAAATAATGGGTGTGTCTGTAAAATCATTTTTGTATCATTGGATGAAAGGATTTAGAAATGTGCTCCACATTATTTTTAATGAAAAAGGTTGTGTGGCTATATACATAA
Source organism: Bos indicus x Bos taurus (assembly GCF_003369695.1). Lineage (NCBI taxonomy): Eukaryota > Metazoa > Chordata > Mammalia > Artiodactyla > Bovidae > Bos > Bos indicus x Bos taurus. The sequence goes on along the minus strand of NW_020867067.1, from coordinate 891,141 downwards.
AAGAACTCTATAAATAAAGAAGTAATGGTAGATGGTCTTGGCTCTGCAGGTAATGTTTGGAAACACATCTGAGAAAAGATTAAACATCGTTCATCACCAGGTTTTGGTTCTGTTCCATAAGTTTCCACCCTACTTTTGAGCATGTTCTATGGGCTTCCCTGGTGGCTCAGACAGAAAAGAATCTGCCTGCAATACAGGAGACCCGGATTCAATACCTGGGTCAGTAAGATACCCTGAAAAAGAAAATGGCTTCCCACTCTAGTATTCTTGCTTGGAGTATTCCATGGACAGAGGAGCCTGTGTGGCTACAGACCAAATCAGACATGACTGATTTCACTTTCACTTATATACACACTCCAGAGAACATGCTTATAAAAGAGTGCTAAACTTTCTATCCATGTTGTTGCTGCTGCCTGCCAAGTCACTTCAGTCGTGTCCGACTCTGTGCGACCCCATAGACTGCAGCCTACCAGGCTTCTCTGTCCATGGGATTCTCCAGGCAAGAACACTGGAGTGGGTTGCCATTTCCTTCTCCAATGCTTGAAAGTGGAAAGTGAAAGTGAAGTCACTCAGTCGTGTCTGACTCTTAGCGACCCCATGGACTGCAGCCTACCAGGCTCCTCCATCCATGGGATTTTCTGGGCAACAGTACTGGAATGGGGTGCCGTTGCCTTCTCCCATCCATGTTGTTAATGATCATCAAATATTTATTTTTCCATTTTATATCTATTTGTCTCCAAGGTGCAGTGTTGATTGATTAAAGACAGAGAATTTGGAGAGAACTTTCAATGTGCAAAAGTTCCCAGGAAATCATTCAAGAGGCAGCCAGGGGTAGAATATTTAAGAGTGTAGACCAAGTGTCAGTGTGACCCACAGTTTTATTCCTGCTCTGGCTCATACAGCTATAGGACTTTGATGAAGTCACTCGGCTTTCAAGTTTCAGCCTCCCCATCCTTGAACCAGATCTGCAAATTACTGCCTCACAAATTTGTTGTGAAGATGTAACTGGTGAGGAAACGTTCGTGGCCCGTGCTTGGTTTTTGGGAAAGCTCAGTCAATAGTAGCTATTGTTATTCCTATAGATTGGGGGACTGGCCTTTTGGGTATTAGTCTACATAAGTAAAAAGAGTAACACGTTCTGAAATGACTTTGCTCTTTAATTTCTGTTTATGTTGTTATGGTTCCTTGTGGTTTTCTTTATATTTATTGTATAAACCAAATTATTTATATAAATTTAAAGAGTGTTAGTTGTTCAGTTGTTTCTGACTCTTAGTGACCCCAGGGAGTGTAGCCCACAAGGATTCTCTTTCCCTGGAATTCTCCAGGCAAGAATTCTGAAGTGGGCAGCCATTTCCTTCTTCAGGGGATTTTCCAGACCCAGAGAATGAACCCTGGTCTCCTGCATTGCAGGCAGATTCTTTACCATTTGAGTCAAAGAATAAAGCACAAACCAAATCAAACTAAAACAACAAAAAACTACAGTAGGAATTTTGTGAAAAAGCATAACAGAGTAATATATCTAATGTTTTCTACCAAGAGCAAGAAGAGAGAATATTGTTTGTTTGTTTATTTCAGTATTTTGATTTGTGGCTCCTCTCCCAGCAGCTTCTTTCCTGACCACCACTGAATACACACTCATACTTTCCAGTCCATGATGAAGACCTCTGGCATTTTTATTTTTTCTCAGCTCTCCCCACATTCTTGACTATTTTTATCCTCTCCTAGAGGACAGAGCCTGAATCTCTCATTTCTGTTCCTCTAGTGCTTGTTTTAGGCTCTGACAAGTTACACAAGCGGAAAAGGTGATGGCACGCCACTCCAGTACTCTTGCCTGGAAAATCCCATGGACAGAGGGGCCTGGTGGGCTGCAGTCCATGGGGTCGCTAGGAGTCGGACACGACTGAGTGACTTCACTTTCACTTTTCACTTTCATGCATTGGAAAAGGAAATAGCAACCCACTCCAGTGTTCTTGCCTGGAGAATCCCAGGGATGGGGGACAGGTGGGCTCCCGTCTATGGGGTCGCACAGAGTTGGACACGACTGAAGCGACTTAGCAGCTTAGCAGCAAGTTACAGAAGTATTAATAATAATTCCTAACATTTGTGGAATCCTCACTTCATGGCAAATAGATGGGGAAACAGTGGAAACAGTGACAGACTTTATTTTGGGGGGCCCCAAAATCACTGCAGGTGGTGACTGCAGACATGAAATTAAAAGACACTTACTCCTTGGAAGAAAAATTATGACCAACCTAGACAGCATATTAAAAAGTAGAGACGTTCCCCATCCTGAACCCGGGTATACCTGTGGCGGATTCATTTCGATATTTGGCAAAACTAATACAATATTGTAAAGTTTAAAAATAAAATAAAATTAAAAAAAAATAAAATGTAAAAAAAAAAAAAAAAGCAGAGACGTTACTTTGCCAACAAAGGTCCATCTAGTCGAGGCTATGGTTTTTCCAGAAGTCACGTGTGGATGTGAAAGTTCGACTATGAAGAAAGCTGAACGCTGAAGAATTGATGCTTTTTTTTTTTTTTAATTTTATTTTATTTTTAAACTTTACATAATTGTATTAGTTTTGCCAAATATCAAAATGAATCCGCCACAGGTATACATGTCGTGTTGGAGAAGACTCTTGAGAGTCCCTTGGACTGTAAAGATATCCAACCAGTCAATCCTAAAGGAAATCAGTTCTGAATTTCAATTGGAAGGACTGATGCTGAAGCTGAGACTCCAATACTTTGGCCACCTGATGCGAAGAACAAACTCGTTGGAAAAGACCCTGATGCTGGGAAAGTTTGAAGGCAGGAGGAGAAAGGGGACAACAGAGGATGAGTTGTTTGCATGACATCACTGACTCAATGGACATGAGTGTGAGTAAACCCTGGGCGTTGGTGATGGACAGGGAGGCCTGGAATGCTGCAGTCCATGGGGTCACAAAGAGTCAGACACAACTGAGCAACTGAACTGAACTGAACTAACACATTTTAACCTCTTTCCCTACCATTTCTTGTTTAATTCTCACACTTCTGTTGTTATCCTTACCTGTCAAATTTGAAAATAGAGGTTCTGGGAGCTTATGCCTTTTAATAAGTAAGGGGCCAAGCCCCGACACAAATTTTGTGTGTGTCTATTTTTTTTAATTGAAGTACAGTTGCTCTGGTGGCTTGGTGGTAAAGAATCTCACTGAGAGTGCAGGAGACATAGGTTTGATTCCTGGCTTGGGAAGATCCCGTAGAGAAGGAAATGGCAACCCACTCTAGTATTCTTGCCTGGGAAATTCCATGGACAGAGGAACCTTATGGGCTACAGTCCATGGGGTTGCAAAAGAGTAGGACACAGTTTAGTGACTGAACAACAACAGCAACAAAGCCTGCTTATCTGAACAGATCTTGAAAAACAGATTTCAAAACCTCTGGATGATTCTCTAAACCTAGAACCCCTTATGATAGTAGCACAAATAAATTGTTTTCAGATGAAGAGGGATTCCGTGCAAATTCAGTATTTATGATTACAGCCCAAGTGTTGGTACAGATCAGCAGTCATCATCTTTCTCATGTTTAAACAGATTCATTTTTTAACATTTTATAGGCTTAAAAAAAAAAAAAAAAAAGCAAAAGCTAAGTGTTTTTTAAACAGCTTACTTTCCTCTTATGGTATTTTTATTCCATGAGTTTTCTTCAATAGGTTGAAGGGTGAATCAGAGCTCGCTCTCTAAGACTTCTCCATGATTACCAGCTTTTCTCCCCACCCCTACCCAGCCCCACACCTTGTTTTTTTCTTGAGAACAAAACTGAGAGGGAGAATACTAGTAAGGAAATATAACTGGATTCTAGCCTAATGTACTCAGCCCTTTGTTTCTTAACCTGAAGTCTTCATTAAATCCCTTGAAAGTGCTCCCTGGAGCCCCTGAAGCAGGACTTTACATAACTTAAATTCTTCTTCCTTTGTTGGAAAACAATGTCTTTTTCTTCTGAATATGGATGATGATCAGACATTCAGTCTGATAATTCAGACATTCAGTTCAGTTCAGTTCAGTTGCTCAGTCCTGTCAGACTCCTTGGGACCCCATGAATTGCAGCACACCAGGCCTCCCTGTCAATCACCAACTCCCAGGCTTTACTCAAACTCATGTCCATGGAGTCGGTGATGCCATCCAGCCATCTCATCCTCTGTTGTCCCCTTCTCCTCCTGCCCCCAATCCCTACCAGCATCAGGGTCTTTTTCAGTGAGTCAACTCTTCACATGAGTTGGCTAAAGTATTGGAGTTTCAGCTTCAGCATCAGTCCTTCCAATAAACACCCAGGACTGATCTCCTTTAGGATAGACTAATTGGATCTCCTTGCAGTCCAAGGGACTCTCAAGAGTCTTCTCCAGCACCACAGTTCAAAAGCATCAATTCTTCAGCGCTCAACCTTCTTCACGGTCCAAATTTCACATCCATACATGACCACCGGAAAAACCATAGCATTGATTAGATGGACCTTTGATGGCAAAGTAATGTCTCTGCTTTTTAATATGCTCTCTAGGATGGTCATAACTTTCCTTCCAAGGAGTAAGCATCTTTTAATTTCATGGCTGCAATCACCATCTGCAGTGATTTTGGAGCCCAGAAAAATAAAGTCAGCCACTGTTTCCACTGTTTCCCCATCTATCTGCCATGAAGTGATGGGACCAGATGCCATGATCTTCGTTTTCTGAATGTTGAGCTTTAAGCCAACTTTTTCACTCTCCACTTTCACTTTCATCAAGAGGCTTTTTAGTTCCTCTTCACTTTCTGCCATAAGGGTGGTGTCATCTGCATGTCTGAGGTTATTGAGGTTTCTCCCAGCAATCTTGATTCCAGCTTGTGCTTCTTCCAGCCCAGCATTTCTGATGATGTACTCTGCATATAAGTTAAATAAGCAGGGTGACAATACACAGCCTTGACGTACTCCTTTTCCTATTTGGAACCAGTCTGTTGTTCCATACCCAGTTCTAACCGTTGCTTCCTGACTTGCATATAGGTTTCTTAAGAGTCAGGTCAGGTGGTCTGGTATTCCCATCTCTTTCAGAATTTTCCACAGTTGATTGTGATCCACACAGTCAAAGGCTTTGGCATAGTCAATAAAGCAGAAATAGATGCTTTTCTGGAACTCTCTTGCTTTTTCTACAATCCAGCAGATGTTGGCAATTTGATCTCTGATTCCTCTGCCTTTTCTAAAACCAGCTTGAACATCCGGAAGTTCACGGTTCATGTACTGCTGAAGCCTGGCTTGGAGAATTTTGAGCTTTACTTTACTAACGTGTGAGATGAGTGCAATTGTGCGGTAGTTTGAGCATTCTTTGGGATTGCCTTACTTTAGGATTGGAATGAAAATTGACCTTTTCCAGTCCTGTGGCCACTGCTGAGTTTTCCAAATTTGCTGGCATATTGAGTGCATCACTTTCACAGCATCGTCTTTCAGGATTTGAAATAGCTCAACTGGAATTCCATCACCTCCACTAGCTTTGTTCGTAGTGATGCTTCCTAAGGGCCTCCTGACTTCCCACTCCAGGATGTCTGGCTCTAAGTGAGTAATCACATCATCGTGGATATCTGGGTCATGAAGATCTTTTTTGTATAGTTCTTCTGTGTATTCTTACACCTCTTCTTAATATCTTATGCTTCTGTTAGGTCTGTACTATATCTGTCCTTTATTGTGCCCATCTTTGCATGAAATATTCCCTTGATATCTCTAATTTTCTTGAAGAGATTGCTAGTCTTTCCCATTCTGTTGTTTTCCTCTATTTCTTTGCACTGATCACTGAGGAAGGCTTTCTTATCTCTTCTTGCTATTCTTTGGAAATCTGCATTCAGATGGGTGTATCTTTTCTTTTCTGTTTTGCCTTTCACTTCTCTTCTTTTCAAAGCTATTTGTAAGGCCTCCTCAGACAGCTGTTTTGCTTTTTTGCATTTCTTTTCCTTGGGGATGGTCTTGATTCCTGTCTCCTATACAATGTCATGAACCTCTGTTCATAGTTCATTGGGCATTCTGCCTATCAGATCTAGTCCCTTAAATCTATTTATCACTTCTCCTGTATAGTCATAAGGGATTTGATTTAGGTCATACCTGAATGGTCTCATGATTTTCCCTACTTGCTTCAATTTAAGTCTGAATTTGGCAATGAGGAGTTCATGATCTTAGCCACAGTCAGCCCCACATCTTGTTTTTGCTGATTGTATGGAGCTTCTCCATCTTTGGCTGCAAAGAATATAATCAATCTGATTTTGGTGTTGACCATCTGGTGATGTCCATGTGTAGAGTCTTCTCTTGTGTTGTTGAAAGAGGGTGTTTGCTATGACCAGTGCATTCTCTTTGGCAAAATTCTATTAGTCTTTGCCTTGCTTCATTCTGTTCTCCAAGGCCAAATCTGCCTGTTACTCCAGGTGTTTCTTGACTTCCTACTTTTGTATTCCAGTCTCCTATAATGAAAAGGACATCTTTTTTGGGTGTTAGTTCTAAAAGATCTTGTAGGTCTTCATAGAACCATTCAACTTCAGCTTCTTCAGCATTACTGGTTGGGGCATAGGCTTGGATTACCGTGATATTGAATGGTTTGCCTTGGAAATGAACAGATCATTCTGTCGTTTTTGAGATTGCATCCAAGTACTGCGTTTGAACTCTTTTGTTGACCATAATGGCTACTCCATTTTTTCTAAGGGATTCCTGCCCAAAGTAGTAGATATAATGGTCATCTGAGTTAAATTCACCCATTCCAGTACATTTTAGTTTGCTGATTCCTAGAATGTCAATGTTCACTCTTGCCATCTCCTGTTTGACACCTTCCAATTTGCCTTGATTTGTGGACCTAACATTCCAGGTTCCTATGCAATATTGCTCTTTACAACATCGGACCTTGCTTCTATCACCAGTCACATCCACAACTGGGTATTGTTTTTGCTTTGGCTCCATCCTTTCACTCTTTCTGGAGTTATTTCTCCACTGATCTCCAGTAGCATATTGGGAACCTACTGACCTGGGGAGTTCCTCTTTCAGTATCCTATCATTTTGCCTTTTCATGCTGTTCATGTTTCATTCAGACATTACAGGATTTAAAAAAAAGATGGAAACCAAGATTAAAAGTGACTTCAGGTGGTTTTCTTATTCTTATAACAGGGAGATAAGCTTCCCCTTAAGAAAGATCCTCAGATTAGAAATGATAATGTAGCTCTTAGGAGTCAGCAGCAGTAGCTTCTGTGAGGATATACTATAGTGGAGGGCAGATTCCTGGTTTGGGACTGACAGGATTATCTGCTTTGTTTATAACCAACCACTTGTATGGTTTTGCCTTCATCTCAGGGTGTGTTAGGCCTCTGAAGGTTAGTGAGTAGGATTTCTTTGTAAGATAATGAGGGTCTTATCTTCCAGCAGCAGACATAAAAGGTCCACTAAGATTGCAGTTTCCAGTCTTGCAGTTGTGCCAAGGGATTATCAGTTTACTACAGTAAATGCTGATTCAGAGTGGCCATTATTGGGTCACATGCCTAATATGAATTTATGTTGAGTAACAAAGGAAAAAATTACAACTGAATATGGCACTCTAGGATTAAATTTTAAAATTATGAACTTTAAACCATGATGAAAAACAGTTTTGAAACTATTGCTCCATTTAAAATATTATATTAAATAAGAGTATTTTTCCCCTAACTCTGCTGTGTCAGCTAAGCTTTATTAAGTGAGGTTTAGTTGTATACCTTCAGAAAAAGTATACATGGGCCAATAAATTTGGTGTTTATTTACACATAGGTTGTACATCCTGCCATAAATCTCTACAGTAAAGTGTTCTGCCTGCTGCTGCTGCTAAGTCGCTTCAGTCGTGTCCGACTCTGTGCGACCCCATAGACAGCAACCCACCAGGCTCCCCCGTCCCTGGATTCTCCAGGCAAGAACACTGGAGTGGGTTGCCATTTCCTTCTCCAATGCATGAAAGTGAAAAGTGAAAGTGAAAGTGAAGCTGCTCAGTCGTGTCTGACTCTTAGCAACCCCATGGACTGTAGCCTACCGGGCTCCTCCGTCCATGGAATTTTCTAGGCAAGAGTACTGGTGTGGGGTTCCATTGCCTTCTCTGGAAGTTTTCTGCCTACAAATATTTAAAATTTTTATTTATTTATTTGGCGGCACTGGTTGCTTTGAGCTGGCTTTCTGTAGTTTGCAGTGAGTGGGGGCTACTCTTCATTGTGGTGCACAGGCTTCTCATTGCGATGGCTTCTCTCATTGCAGAATACAGGCTCTAGGCCAGTGGGCTTCAGTAGAAATGTGCAGGCTCTGTAGTTGTGCCTCGATGGCTCCAGAGCATGGATTTGGTAGTTGTTGCACACTAGCTTAGTTGCTCCACAGTATGTGGAATCTTCCCAGACCAGGGATCGAACCTGTGTCACCTACACTGGCAGGTGGATTCTTAGCTACTGTACCAAGAGGAAAATCCCTTACAAATATTTTTACAACCCTTATTTATCAGATTAGTTTACTAACTTCATGATTGGAGGTAGTCTTCCCTTATAGCTCAGTCTGTAAAGAATCTGCCTGCAGTGCAGGAGGCCTGTGTTCAATCCCTGGGTTGGGAAGATCCCCTGGACAAGGAAATGGCAACCCACTCCAGTATCCTTGCCTGGAAAATCTCATGGACAGAGGAGCCTGGTGGGCTGCAGTCCATGGGGTCACAAAGAGTTGGGCACGACTGAGCAACTAACACTTTACTTACTTACTTTAAATAATAAGTATCTATCAGAAATAAGAGTCATTCATTTGACCCTTATCTGCCCTTGCAGTATGTGTTTGTCAGCACTTTTATTACCTTTTGAAGATAATATAATGGTTTCTTATTTGGCAAGTGATGAAAGTAGAGTGAGTAGAAACCAAAATGAACACCACACATGAAATACATGACCTATTATAACAGACATTGTTCACAAATTGCCTGCTGACTTTAAAGAAAAATGTAGGTTCAGTCAGTTAATGTTGTAATAAATCATTCTTTTCATTCAACTTTTAAATTAAATTTTGTCGCTCTTGTTGTTCAGTCACTAAGTCATGTATGATTCTTTGTGACCCCATGAACTGTCGCTTGCCAGGCTCCCCTGTCCTTTACTATCTCCTGGAGTTTGCTCAAATTCATGTCCATTGAGGTGATGATGCTTTCTACCTGTCTTTATTCTCTGCTTACCCCTTCTTCTTTTGCCTTCAATCTTTCCCAGAATCAGTCTTTTCCAATGAGTTGGGTTTTTGTATCAGATGGCCAAAGTATTGAAGTTTTAGCGTGTCATATATTTGACATATCATAACAGAAATGTTCTTACTTACTAAAATATGTTTTTCCACTAATACTGCTAAATGAACACTCATAATTTCCCAATATGTCCTTTTAGACTGACAGCATAGACTTAAGTGAGGACCCTTATTGCAATATGAAATGGTTAAACTTAGTTTTTTTTCTTTTTATGACAATCAGCAGTGGATTGGTGATAATTAGCAGAAACTCCTTAAGGCCTATACAGTGTTTGAGGTCTCTGATTAAAGCTCAGCATGAAACAGCTGGTGTTGTTGGTCAGGGACTCAGAAGTGAGGGCTCCTCTTTTTGCTAAGAATGTCACATTAGTCCCCCAGAGTTTGGAGAGTTTCATCCCCTTCAAGGAGCTTCCTATAGGGAAGAAGGTGAGGAAGGTGACAACAGAGAGCGCCCTGATTATGAAATAAGTGACTGAACTTTTTTTCATACTCACATAGATTTATTACAGTAACATGTAAGCAAAAATTACTGCCATGTAAAGATTTCTAAATTTTGAACTCTCATAACTAATGCCCACCCATTAAAACTTGAATTTAAGTCATTTAAAAACATCTACAGCTTATAAAGGTGAATAATTACATGCAAACACTCCTCCACCATTCAAATTTTAGAACTATTAAACTATATGAAAAAGTTGAACATTGCTTATATAAATAAAGCATATAACTCTTCTTTTTAAATTGAAGTTTAATTGACTTACAATATTGTGTTAGTCTCAGATGTACAGCAAAGTGATTCAGTTACACATATGCTTTTTTTCAGATTCTTTTTTTTAATTTATTTTTAATTGGAGGATAATTGCTTTACAATGTTGTGTTTATTTCTGCTGTACAACACCATGTATCAGCCATGCTGTTATTTTTGTTGTTGTTCAGTTGCCAAGTCTTGTCCAACTCTTTGTGACCCCACAGACTGCAGGATGCTAGGCCTCTCTGTCCCTCACCATCTCCCAGAGTTTGCCCAAATTCAGGTCCATTGAATCGGTGATGCCATCCGACCATCTCATCCTCTGTCGCCGCCTTCTCCTCCTGCCCTCAATCCTGTATCAGCCATATATACACACGTATCCCCTCCTTCTTGAGCCTCCCTCCCCCATCCCACCATCCCACCTCTCTAGGTCATCATAGAGCTTTGAGTCGAGTTCTCTGCACTAAACAGTTCCTTCCCACTAGCTATCTTATACATGGTGGTATATATGTCAATACCACTCTCTCAATTTTTCCCACCCTCACCTTCCTCTTCTGTGTATCAACAAGTCTGTTCTCTATGTCTGTGTCTCTGTTCCTGTTCTGCAAATAGGTTCATCATATCATTTTTTCTGGATTTCATGTATATACATTAATTAATACATTATTTATTATGAATTGCATGCATTAATTATGCAATATATGCATTAATTAATACAACATTTGTTTTTCTCTTTCTGACTTACTTCACTCGGTGTAACAGGCTCTAGATTCACTTAGAACTGAACTCATTCAGTTCTAGTGAGGTGAGTTCACTAGAGCTCACTAGAACGCATTCCTTTTTGTTACTGAGTAATAATATTCCATTGTATATATGTATCACAACTTCTTTATCCATTCATCTGTCCACCTGAAACCTAGGTTGTTTCCATATCCTGGCTATTGTAAATAGTACTGCTCTGAACAGTAGGGTGCATGAGTCTTTTTGAATTAGGATTTTCTTAGGATATATGCCCAGTAGTGGCATTGTTGGGTCATATGGTAGTTTTATTCCTATATTTGTAAGGAATATCCATACTGTTCTCTTGGAGAAAAAGATGACAACCCACTCCAATATTCTTGCCTGGAGAATCCCATGGACAGAGGAGCCTGGTGGGGCTACAGTCCATGGGGTCACAAGAGTCAGACACCACTTAGTCACTAAACCACCCCCACCACCATACTGTTCTCCATAGTGGCTGTATCAGTTTACATTCACAGGGCTTTCCCGGTGGCTTAGTGGTAAAGAATCTGCCTGCCAGTGTGGGAGATATGGGTTTGATCCCTGATTTGGGAAGATCCCACATGCCACAGAGCAGCTAAGCTTGTGCCCTACAACTATTGAACTTGTGCTCTAGAGACTGTGCCCCGCAACTGCCGAGCACAGGAGTTGCAACTACTGAAGCCCATGCGCCTAGAACTTGTGCTTTGCAGCAAGAAAAGCCCCTGCAGTGAGAAGCCTGCACATTCCAACTAGAGAATAGCCCCTGCTTTCTGCAGCTAAAGGTTTGGTGGACACTTCAAACCTTAGACCTCTTACAGGATGTAAATTTGCTCTCTATGAGAGAAACCTGAAGGAAAAACTATTCAGGTCACATAAGCTGTGATAGGCTAAGAAGAAACATTCTTGTCACTGTTATAAGCAAAGAGACCCCATCTCACTTCTCCCAGCTGGGCTCCAAGCTGGCTTATTAACCTGGCCTCTTTCTGTTCCTTTACAAATTTGAGAAAACTGTTAGATAGTGAAGGACGGGGAATCCTGGAGTGCTGCAGTCCGTGGGGTTGCAGAGTCAGGAATGACTGAGTGACTGAACAACAAATCTCCTCAAACACTAGTCCTTCAAGAGTCCCTTCTTCATTTTGGGGCCCAGAGGTAGAGGAGAGTCAAAGGAAAGGGAGAAATATTGGGGACCAGCCTCCCCTTGTTGGGCCACGTCATTTGTCTAAACCTCATGAAGACAGCTAAAGGGAGAGAAATAGACTGCTTGTTGGAAACTTAGAGTTGATAACTGCAAAAATTAAGAATTTTTTTTTTTTTATCTGAAGTAAAATAATTATTAGTCCACTGACAAGGAACTTTTACCATTGCTTAGATACTTGGGTAGTCTTTGATCCTAAATTTCAGAGTTTTAAGGGAGACTTTAAATTTGGGTCTCAGTATTTTTCAGTTCAATACAACAATCATTTTGAAATGTCCTGTGACCAGTGATTTTAAGTGCTTTGGGGGAATGTTGGCCACTTAATTAACTTTGTGCAAATGAAACTCCCTTTATAATGTCTTTTGAAATTTAGATTTTGTTTAGGGATATGTCTTTTTTGGTGACATGCCCTGTGTCTTCTGCATCCATTTTTCTCTCATCAGACTTTAAGATAATAAGGAAAGAAGGTACAGGAGGCTCTCTGAGTGTCATTTTTCTTCATGGCTGGAGAAAAGAAATGCTTGTCTTCTGCATCTTTCTTCTCAGGCTTTTGTGAAAGGAGGAGGCAAGTCCGCCCCAAGGCCAGGCAGGATTTGAATGTGGGGATTCTGAGCAGTTCCGGGCACTGTGGAAGCGTCAGGTCTCCTCTTGTACCCACACGTGTGCCTCCCCTTGTCCTGCCTCCTTCACTGAAAGGAGCCAGTTGGGCTCCTCTCTGTTGCTCATATTCTGTGGCCTGGCTTACTAGAGCCTTCCAGTAGAAAATGTAAATGGTCTACATGAGCTTTTGTACAAGATTCTCTCTTGAAACCCAGAAAGGCATATATTTCCAGATTAATTTATGTGTGGCTCCTCTTGATGCAAATGAATGGGAAGAACTATTTCAATGAAAATAATTTTATCCTGGCTCATGTCACAATGGGTTTCAGGTCATCCTGACATTGCAGTTAGTAATGAGGTTCTGTGAGGCAGGTCATCCTGACGCACAGGTGAGAGAACGTGGGGATCACCTGGTGCAGAATCAGAGGAGATCTCTCCAAGGACAGAGGAGCCGCAGGCCCCAGGAGCTGACGTTCTCTTTGCATGTGTAGGGATGTTCCATTCATGCATGTGGAGAGAGTCCCCAATCCCAGAAGGCTGTTTGACTAGCATAGAAAATAGCCTACTTTATTGTTCAGTGCAAATGTGAAAAAATTTAACACTTTTGCCTTGAGGCACAAAATTCAGCTTGTGCTGAATCGTTGTCTTGGTATTTCCCAGTATCATGCCAGGATTGACAGTTAATTAACATAAATCTTGATGTAAAGTTTCTCATGTAATTATATCCTCAGTTTGTGTATGTCTTTAAGCAGACATTTATTACCAGAATGGCAATTTAAAAAATAAAATAAAAATTTCCTTTCTCTTCTTCAGTTATTTTTTTCCTTAGGATGAAAATACTTCTTCAACACTTTCTTCTCTTAGTGTTTAATAATCCAGAGGATAATGTGTAGCACACTTCATACAATGGAAAATTACTTTAGAGATACTGTTTTGTGAACATACATTTGCAACTTTATTGTTAATAATTGCAGAGAATTTTGATAATTTATATTTTCATTCTTTTCTATAAACGTTGGTTTAAAATGAAAAGAGATTATGGTAATAACATTTACTATTTTGTGGTATTTAGGAACCTGTTTTATTCACTGGAACAGTGAGGAAAAATCTGGATCCCTTTAATGAGTATTTGGGAGAAGAACTGTGGAATGTCTTGGAAGAGGTAATTTATGTAATGTAATTAACTTGTTAGCATCAGTATCTGTGTGTGTACATTTGTAGCATTGCAGGTAATTAAGGGAAGCTTATCACTTGAGCTAACTTTGTTTACTTTCTAGGAGAACAGTGATGAAATGGGTACACTTAAAATGTGTGTATTGATAATGAAAACCAACACTATAATGCCTCATGTTTTCATTTTAACTTTTTCTATAGAACCCCAAGCAACTAGATACATTATTTTGTCCTTAGCAGAGCACTAAACTAGACATTAAAACTGTGGGATCAAATTCTATTAGTGACCTGCTGCTGCTGCTGCTGCTAAGTCGCTTCAGTCGTGTCTGACTCTGTGCGACCCCATAGACGGCAGCCCAACAGGCTCCCCCGTCCCTGGGATTCTCCAGGCAAGAACACTGGAGTGGGTTGCCATTTCCTTCTCCAATGCATGAAAGTGAAAAGCGAAAGTGAAGTCGCTCAGTCGTGTCCAACTCTTCGTGACCCCATGGACTGCAGCCTACCAGGCTCCTCTGTCCATGGGATTTTCTAGGCAAGAGTACTGGAGTGGGGTGCCTTCTCTGATTAGTGACCTAGTAAATTAATTATCCTAATTACCTGCCAGTGTTCATTTTTTTCCTCTAGCCTTAGGGGATATCTAAGTGGAAACGATAGTTTTTCATTATTAACTGAAAGATAAACAAGATCATACCAATAAAATACTATGAAGTTTCATAAGAAAGTGTTTATAAAGGCAAATTATATAGTGGAATGTGATGACGATTACTTATTGACGATTATATCATTTTAATGCTGCAGCATGAATGCAAGTAACAGAATCCTGGAGTTTTGGCTTAGTTTTTATATGGATAGGCTAATTTCTAGGGTATTTTCTGTTATTTGTATCATGTTTCTCCTTGCTCTACTTCATTGAATTTTCTTACCCTTGCATGAAAAAATTTTGACTATTGAGTTGCTGTTGGCTTGTATATTTTAATACTAGATATTTTGTGTATTAGCCCTAGTTTTGCAAATTGATTCTACTGATAGCAGAAACTCTAGACTTCTAAATCATAGACAGACTTCTAATTTCTCATAGGACCTAGCTCAGTCTTTTGCTTTTAAAAAGTAGCACTTAATAAATAGGTACTAGATGTTTGGTTGATGTCTACATTTCAGAGAAGTATGGCTTATTTCTTTAAAAAATTTTGTGTTACACAAATCCAGCATTGATAGTATCTGTGTTAGGACACAAGTAGGTCTCATCACATAGGAAACTAAGATACAGAAATATGGGCATCAGCAGCCTGTGTATCAGGAACCTGTGGTTCAGTCCCTGCTATGGGACAGCTCACATGTCCATTTCCTGAAGCCTTTTATTAGGTAAACGGGCTCCCCCTTTACTTCCTTTACTGCTGGTCCTGCTCTAGTAAAAGCTTTTCCCCATCAGTTGACTGCATTTCCCTGTCTCCTTCCAGCCTGCACCAACCTTTCTTTTTGAGAAGTAAGAAGGTTCCATGAAATATGGGAACCATCTGACATCTGTATTAACCTCCTGTGAGAGGCATTGGCACCTACTAGATACACTACACAGTGGGTTACTTTAAAAATGGTAATGATGATAGAAATAGGGTACCTTATAAGCTCAGTTTATTATTCTTCAGTTTTGCTATATTCTCTTATTTCCCAAACTCAAAAATGATCTGAAGTATTCTATATTGAGATGTATAGTTTTCAATAGTATTATTAGCTCCATTTTTCTTAAATTAAAAATTTTTATGTGCTTTCCACAGTTTACAATATGATGTTGTGATATTCTGGAGCCAGTTAATTGTTATAAGAATATAATCCTTTTACACATAATAATTGTGTTATATGTAAGCTGTCTATATGGATTTACTTTCTAATTTATAGGAACAGATATGTCACAAGATTAGATTCACTTCTGCCTTTACACAGTGAACAAATATCTCTGAGAATTTCTTAGATAGGCATAGTTTCAGATTTTGGGTCTATCACAGTCATCAAGAGATACAATCTCGATCCTTTTCAAGGACATTCTCTTGTGTAATCTAACACAATTATCTCAAAAAAAAAATAAAATAATATTATACTATAATGTGTTCAGATTCTCCAGTTGTAACTTTTAATTATTATTGTCTACTGTCTCTGTTGTCCTTTTCTTCCATCCTAATACTTTATACCTTGATTTTATGATTACACTACAGAGGGCTTTGATATTCATATTATTCTCATAACCATCCCTGATTCATAAATAGAGAGTCTCAGAAAACAGTATTTTATGAAAAACATTTCCCCTTACAACTCTTATTCATCATGAAGCAGATATGGACAACCTGAAGGAGAAGGGGAAAAAAAAGATTAGTTGTATGATGTCATCCAACTCAGGAGTAAATATGAGATTATTTCTTCAAACTCAGGATGTCAGTCTTAACAAAGACCAATCACTTGTACCATAGACCAAATCTTACCCTTTAGAGTTTGTACACCTTTTATGCTGACACTAAATACCAATACCATATTTAATCCTAACTCAGAATTCTGCTTTCTAGGGACTGGACTCCATCAGGAGCACAGTTCAGGATCACATTCATGGAAGTGCTCCAGCATTTAGGATATCACAAAAATGCTACTCATTCACCCTCGGTGTGTTGTTGTCTGACATTGTAGTATGTCAAATAACTTTTTGGCCATCAATCTATTGGTTTCTTAATTTGAAGTGTATTTCTTCTTTGTTCTTTAACTTCAAATACAGCCTGAGTTTGCTTCTTGCTCCATTGTATTTCTCCAGAATTCATTGAACTGACCCCTACTACTAAGTGTATTTTCAGATTATATTTGGTGGTTAAAGCTTTGTGTTTTTAATCTTATGAATAAAATTTTTTGAAGATAGATTAATATAAACATCACCTATATCCATATTGTGGGGGAGATAAGATGTAATATTGTATCTTGTTTCTTGTGAGTTTTCATTCACTGAAAGACATTTATGATATTGAAAAAAAATGCACTTGACTGGTCCACCATTTATCGGATTAAACATGGGAAAGGTTCCAGGATTACTAAAGTATTAGATGGAGTTTTCCATTGTTTAAATTTGTATTATTTTAAACATTACAAAATTTTAAAGATTTTGTAAAATTAATAAAAATATATCTTTAGAGAAAAAAACTTTCTGTAGTTTTTTTAAGTTTCCTTTTAGTGTACCAACGCCTATGCAAAATGTACTTTGGTAAAGTTGATTCAACCATAAAGATCCTTTTAGATTTTCTGTTTAAGCCACATTGGGAGAAATAGCTTCAATTTTTGAGAGACTTTCTGAACTAAGTCCTAGGTGGGGGTTGTTGGTGGATAGCCTGTGGCAGGGATCGGGGACTTTGAAATCTTTCTGTCCTGACTTGACTCTACCCACCATCTTTCTCAGTGAACACTAATTGGAAACAGCTCTTCCCATCACCTGGCTGTACATACAAGATACACAAGAAGTTGGGAGGACTTCAAAGCTCTAATGTCTAAGAGATTTGTCTACTTCAGCAGCAGTTTATTTAGGAAAATGTTCTTTCTGTATCCACAGGTACAACTTAAAGAAACCATCCAAGGTCTTCCTGGTAAAATGGATACTGAATTAGCAGAATCAGGATTGAACTTGAGTGTTGGACAGAGACAACTAGTATGCCTTGCCAGGGCTATTCTCAGGAAAAATAAGATATTGATTCTTGACAAAGCCACATCCAATGTGGATCCAAGGTATGGAGCTGAGGTCCATGAAACCTGGAATCCAAATTGTAAATGTGGTAAATGGAAAACATTTAGTGATGCTGAGAAATGTTTCTATGCTCTCTTTGGCCCACAGATATCTCTTAATAATATTAATCCAAACAAAGGAAAACAAGGGAAGAAGTTATATGCTGTTAATGTTGTTATGCATTTTCAAGGGAAGACTGTTTTCCATCATTTTATGAAAAATAGTAAATTTATTTTTTTGTATTATTCTTCCTCATCCTTCTCCCTCCATATTTTTATTTTATTTTATTTTTAAACTTTACAAATTGTATTAGTTTTGCCAAATATCAAAACGAATCCACCACAGGTATACATGTATTCCCCATCCTGAACCCTCCTCCCTCCCCAAATAGACTTTTTATACTTAGTTTTTTAGGAACAAGATTATATGTTAAAGTACTGATTTTTAATTTTTAACTTTTTAGTCTGCTTTTCCTGCCTTCACTGAAGTATATCAATTTCTCTGATTCCAGAACAGATGAGTTAATACAAAAAAAAATCCATGAGAAATTTTCTGAGTGCACTGTGCTAACCATCACACACAGGTTGAGCACCGTTATTGACTGTGAATGGATATCGGTAAGACCCTTACCATATCGGTTCTTTCCATTTATATTCAACTTTTCAACTGATCCTTCCTTGTAAAACTTGATAGAAACCTCCAGTAATTTAATTTTCTCCTCTCGTTCTTGAAAATAACTCAAGTATTTAACTTTACTTTCAAAATGTGCTATTAGATAATATATCCAATAACCTTATATTTTCGTATAATATTCTTATATTTGAATTGTCATTTTTTAAGATGTCCAGCCTTGAAAATATTCCAAACCCAAGTTATAGCTCCATATTTCAAGAGGGTGGATCACAGTCATTTTCACTGTGTCACAGTTCTTTCAGCATTGTTTGATTTCCTTAATGAAAAAATTAACCTCTTATTTAGATTGCCAGGATATTGTTGACTAAGTTTGCAGAATTTTTCAGCTCTTGCTGTCAGAAGGGAGTCCGTGAGAAGAAAGGGCCTCATGAGAAAAACAGTATTTCAGCTGAAAGGATTTAATATAGGAAATTTCCTACGTAAGAATTAGAGGCTAGAAAAAGGAAAGGAAGCACTAGGGTAATTATTTTAGGAAGCAGCTATCATGTCCTAGAACAGATTTCCAGACCTAAGAACTCAGAAGAGAGGCCCTACAGCTGGTGCTCAAGCCTCCAAGGAGAGGTCACTGCCTAGTTGCTGGTTGTATGTGCTGAGGAAGCAGGATGTGGCTATTTCTCCATGTGCTAATAGAAGCTCGGAGCTGGAGTCAGGTCCCACTGCTGAGGTGACACTGCAGGAACAGCCAAGTCAGATAGATTAGCTCTGTCCCACTGTCAGTCTCCCTCTAGTGCCCGCTTACTGGCAAAACCTAAAAAAAGGCCAGCTTGCCAAAGAGCCTCTGAAATGTGACTTGCAGAGACCCAACCTGTGCATCACAGGTGAGAGTTTAGAAAGGAAGCAAATCAAGGCTGAAAGACTGTAGATAAACAACCAACAAAAAACAACCAACAAGTCTCTTACACAGTAGATCCAGGCACTACACATGCAGTAGGCTCCAAGCTTTGGTCTCTGGACATCTGTCTAGTATTTTCCCTCCAGATTAGATTGGCTCTTTCCTCCCAGTAATTTATTATTTCCTTCCTTATCTTCTTTTCCTTCCTCCCTCTATTCCTCATCTCTTTTCATCTTCTTTCTTTGTTGTTTCCCTCTGTTTCTTGACGAGTTTCAGTAAATGTTAGAATGTGGCTTTATAAAATAATATAGAAAACACGGTTTGTCACTCAGTCATGTTTAACTTTTTGCAACCCCATGGACTGTAGGCCTCTCTGTCCATGGGATTCTCCAAGGAAGAATCCTGGAGTGGGTAGCCATTCCCTTCTCCAGGGAATCTTCCCAATTCAGAGATTGAAACCGGGTCTCCTGCATTGCAGACAGATTCTTTACTGTCTGAGCTACAAGGGAAGTCAGTCCCAAATGAATGCAAAATATATTTAGGTATTTTGATGGTCCATACAAAATTAATAATAATCAATAATTAATAGTAACATCCAAACTTCCTTACATCTTATGATAAATTAACTGTCTCTTTTGACTTCTTGGAGAGTTTCTGGAATATCACACCGCGCCTCCCACTTCACATGCATTGTCAGATGGATCATCAATGGGG
Source organism: Bos indicus x Bos taurus (assembly GCF_003369695.1). Lineage (NCBI taxonomy): Eukaryota > Metazoa > Chordata > Mammalia > Artiodactyla > Bovidae > Bos > Bos indicus x Bos taurus. Next base: position 871,427 of record NW_020867067.1, on the reverse strand, counting down.
GCATTGAGTAGGTATCAGGCTGTCAGCATTGAAGCAGTGCCTGTAGCCTCACTTGCCAAGCTGGACATACAGAGAAGTGAGCTCCAGGGAGTCTGACAATAGGAATGGGGCATTCCCAACCAAAGGGATGCTCTAGGCTCCAATAGGGTAGCCAATTGTCTGGACTAGAGCAGCTCAGTAGGAAGCTGACTCCAACTGCAAACTTTGATGAGGGACTGGGTTAAATCCTAAGGACTTCCCTGTAGCTCAAATGGTAAAGAACCTGCCCGCAATGCAGGAGACCAGCATTTGATCCCTGGGTTGGGAAGTTCCTCTGGAGAAGGGAATGGCAATCCACTCCAGTATTCTTAACTGGAGAATCCCATAGACAGAGAAGCCTGGTGGGCCCCAGTCTGTGGGGTTGCAAAGAGTCGAACATGACTGAGCAACTAACACACACACACAGGACAGTAGCTCAAATTCCAGAAATGTTTTTTAGCACCTGGTATTCTTAGACCCTCATTTTGTGTTCTTGAATGCTAATTGGAAAAGTAGCCTCTCATTTCTACTTTTTCCTTGTTGCTTTGTTGTTCTTGTCTCTTAACACTGTATATTTTGAAGACTGTCTCCCAAAGCATCCTTCTTCTATAATAAATAAATGATGCTGTAAAATTTACCTGTTTCAAGCTCTTTGTCAGGCCTTAGAGGTAGCAGCAGAAAGATAGCTTGATCTATCTCAGTTAGGGGTCGGTTCAAATAAATTCTTTGTTCCTAAATGTACCCTGAGGCTTTATTTTTGGTTTTTGGTATTCCAGCATTAATAGTAGCAGATTATTTTTATTATCTAATTCTTAGAAATAATGTCACTTTGAAATGTGTGATTGGTTAGGGAAACAGTGAGGAAAGACAGAATTTGGAAAGCCTCTCTGCTGGTCAGTCCTCAGTCTTATCTCTCAGCACCTGATTCACAGATGCAAACGTCTATATCCCCTGAACCAATTAGCTTTGTTTCTGTTTTCAAAGTGTTTTCAATGTATTTAATGCTTTACTTACTCATGTGTGTTACTTGCTCAGATCAGATCAGTCGCTCAGTCGTGTCTGACTCTTTGTGACCCCATGAATTGCAGCACACCAGGCCTCCCTGTCCATCACCAACTCCCGGAGTTCACTGAGACTCACGTCCATCGAGTCAGCGATGTCATCCAGCCATCTCATCCTCTGTCGTCCCCTTCTCCTCCTGCCCCCAATCCCTTCCAGCATCAGAGTCTTTTCCAACCAGTCAACTCTTCACATGAGGTGGCCAAAGTACCGGAGTCTCAGCTTTAGCATCATTCCTTCCAAAGAAATCCCAGGGCTGATCTCCTTCGGAATGGACTGGTTGGATCTCCTTGCAGTCCAAGGGACTCTCAAGAGTCTTCTCCAACACCACAGTTCAAAAGCATCAATTCTTCGGCGCTCAGCCTTTTTCACAATCCAACTCTCACATTCATACATGACCACAGGAAAAACCATAGCCTTGACTAGACGAACCTTTGTTGGCAAAGTAATGTCTCTGCTTTTGAATATGGTATCTAGGTTGGTCATAACTTTCCTTCCAAGGAGTAAGTGTTTTTTAATTTAATGGCTGCAGTCACCATCTGTAGTGATTGTGGAGCCCAGAAAAATAAAGTCTGACACTGTTTCCACTGTTTCTCCATTTCCCATGAAGTGGTGGGACCGGATGCCATGATCTTTGTTTTCTGAATGTTGAGCTTTAAGCCAACTTTTTCACTCTCCACTTTCACTTTCATCAAGAGGCTTTTGAGTTCCTCTTCACTTTCTGCCGTAAGGGTGGTGTCATCTGCATATCTGAGGTTATTGATATTTCTCCCGGCAATCTTGATTCCAGTTTGTGTTTCTTCCAGTCCAGCGTTTCTCATGATGTACTCTGCATATAAGTTAAGTAAACAGCGTGACAATATACAGCCTTGATGTACTCCTTTTCCTATTTGGAACCAGTCTGTTGTTCCATGTCCAGTTCTAACTGTTGCTTCCTGACCTGCATACAAATTTCTCAAGAAGCAGATCAGGTGGTCTGGTATTCCCATCTCTTTCAGAATTTTCCACAGTTTATTGTTATCCACACAGTCAAAGGCTTTGGCATAGTCAAGAAAGCAGAAATAGATGTTTTTCTGGAACTCTCTTGCTTTTTCTATTATCCAGCGGATGTTGGCAATTTGATCTCTGGTTCCTCTGCCTTTTCTAAAGCCAGCTTGAACATCAGGAAGTTCACGGTTTACATATTGCTGAAGCCTGGCTTGGAGAATTTTGAGCATTACTTTACAGTTGTATCCAACTCTTTGTGACCCTATGAACTGTCACTCACCAGGCCCCTCTGTCCATGGGATTTTCCAGGCAAGAATACTAGAATGGGTTGCCATTCCCTTCTCCACAGGATCTTCACAACCCAGAGACTTAACCCGGGTCTCCCACGTTGCAGGCAGATTCTTTACCATCTGAGCCACCAGGGAAGCCTATCTCCTGGTAAATTTCTGTAACCTCAAATTTTTCTCAATTGGTCAGTGTCTTTGAACAAATCTTTAATGTGGTTTAACAAAGCAATTTACCGCCTGGTCCCTCCTCACCTTTCTAGTTTTTTTCCCCACTCTTTTCCCTCCTTCCTTCACAGCCAAAACCACAATGATGGTCTTCAGTTGTCCAAATGCAGTTTTCCCTCTCTCTTGTAGTTTTGCCTTCTCTTGGCTGAGACTGAGGTGCCTGCAGTGGAAGTGGTGAGATGGTTGGGTTTGGGGGAGATGAGGAAGTGGGGCCAAGTGATGGATTAAACGTGAGATCTGAGGGGGAAGACAGGATTCAATGCTGGTGTCTGGGTGTGGAGACTGAGCATCTGGGTGAATGGGGAAGATGGAAGGAGAAGGGAAATGGAAGGGTTTTCTTTGAAGTCTGTCACCTTTGCAATGACTGGACTTGTTTTGTGTGATAACCTTGTCCTTCACTGTGGAGGGACCCTTCCCACTCCTGTCTTGGGAGTCCTTCAGTTTAGGGCTCCCTGATTGAGGTCATCAGTAATGTCAGAGGGAGGTCCCACCAGGAGATGTAAACTCAGCCACTTGTTTACATCTTGGTTCAAGCTGGTTGTGGTTGCTGACTGCTCTTGTAGGAATAGCAGGATTAGACCTTAGGACTAAGAGACATGCATCCCCCAGCTTCAGAGTTGGGGATTGTCCTCTGTGCTCCATCCATCCCAGGTGTAAACCTTATATTTTGTTCTAGAGCTTCTGATTACCAGTTGGTTTTCAATTCAGCAAATCATCACAAATAACAAATAATGTTTTTTCAAACCTTTGATTTTTGAATCAGTTTCTTTATTGCTTGCTTTAGAAATACAGGCGTACCTTGTTTTATGGAAGTTCCCAGATAGTGCTTTTTTTTTTTTTTTCTATTTTAAATTTTATTCAAAATTTTTATTTAAAATAGATTTAACATAATAGATTTATTATGTTAAATTAAAAGAAAACAAATTCCATAATATTTTCCATAGTAGCTGTATCAATTTACATTCTGACCAATAATACATAAGGATTTCTTTTTCTACACATCCTTGCCAACATTTGCTACTTGTTGTCTTTTTGATAACAGCCATCCTACCAGATGTGAAGTAATATCTTTCTGTAGTTTTGATTTGCATTTCATTAATGGTAGTGAGGTTGAGCATCTGGTCATATACCTGTTGGCTACCTGTTTGCCTACTTTGGAAAAATGTCTATTCAGATTCTCTGCCCATTTTTAAATCAGTTTGGGTTTTTTTTTTTTTTTTTATGTTGAGGTATATGAGTTTTTAAAATATATTTTGGATATTAACCTCTTAGCATATCTATAATTTACAAATATTTAATTCCATTTAAGTAGGTTTCCTTTTCATTTTAGTTTGATAAAGTCCCACTTGTTTATTTTTGCCTTTGCTTTTAGAGTCATATTCAAAAGATCATCATCAAGACCGGTTTAAAGACCTTGCTGTTTAGCTTTCCTTCTAGGAGTTTTATAATGTCAGATGTTACATTTAAGTCTTTAGACTGAAAGTGAAAGTCACTCAGTCATATCTGACTCTTTGAGACCCCATGGACTGTAACCTGCCAGGCTCCCCTATCCATGGAACCCTCCAGACCAGAATACTGAAGTGGGTAGCTGTTCTTCTCCAGGGGATCTTCCCAACCCAGGGATTGAACCCAAGTCTCTCATATTGCAGGCAAATTCTTTACTGTCTGAGGCACCAGGAAAGCCCAAGAATAGCCTAGATAGTGCTTTTTTTTTTTTTTTTTTTTTTACAAATTAACAGTTTGTCAAGCAAGTTGAGAAAGTCTACAGGTACCATTTTTCCAACAGTATTTGCTCACTCCATGTCTGTCATCTTTTGGTAATTCTCACAATATGTCAAAGGTTTTCACTGTCATTACATTTGTTATGGTGATCTGTGATCGGTGATCTTCAGTGTTACTTGCTGAAGTCTCCAATGATGGTTAGTATTTTTTAGCAATTAATTTTTATTATTATTATTTTTCTTAATTTATTTTTTTAATGAAGGATAATTGCTTTACAGAATGTTGTTGTTATCTGTCAAACATCAACAGAATCACCCATAGGTACACCCATGAGCAATAAATTATATTTTAAATTAAGGTCTGTACATTGCTTTCTCAGGCATAATGCTACTGCACACTTGCTAGGCTACAGTGTAGTCTGAACATTTATACACCCTTGGAAACCAGAAATTTTGTATAACTGACTTTATTGTGATATTCACTACATTCTGGTGTTCTGGAACTAAACCCCCAAAATCTCTAAGGAATCCCTGTACCTCTTTCCTTTCTGGAAAGCAGGTGACTGTTCTGAAAGCTTTAATGTGGACATAAGACAAGTCAACCTGCTGCAAAACCTGATGCTCCAGAGGACAGGCAGCCAGCCTGAGGGAGGGGCTGGGGAGGTGACAGATGTTGATGAAGGGCATAACCCACAGGATTGTCACCGTGAACTCCTGTGGTTATAGGTGCTGAAGGTGTTGTTATTTAGTTGCTAAGTTGTGTCTGACTTTTGTGCCACCCCATGGACTTATAGCCTGCCAGGCTTGTCTGACCATGAGGATTTTCCAGGCAAGAATACTGGAGTGGGTTACCATTTCTTGTAACAAATACATTTTGTTGCACTGGTGAATATATATGCACAAAGACAGATGGGTATGTTTTTTTGTTGTTGTTAAGTTGCTCAGTCATGTCCAACTCCTGGCGACCCCATGTACTACAGCACGCCAGGCTTCCCTGTTCTTCACCATCTCCTAGAGTTTGCTCAAACTCATGTCCATCGAGTCAGTGATGCCATCCAACCATCTCATCCTTTATCGTCCCCTTCTCCTCCTGCCTTCAATTTTCCCCAGCATCAGAGTCTTTTCTAATGACTCATCTCTTCACATCAGGTGGCCAAAGTATTGGGGCTTCAGCTACAGCATCAGTCCTTCCAATGAATATTCAGGGTTGATTTCCTTTAGGATTGACTGTTTTGATCTCCTTACAGCCCAAGGGACTCTCAAGAATATTCTCCAACACTACAGTTTGAAAGAATCAGTTCTTCAGCACTCAGCCTTCTTTATGGTCCAATTCTCACATTCATTCATGACTACTGGAAAACAAAAGCTTTGACTAGATGGATCTTTGTTGACAAATTAACGTCTCTGCTTTTCAATACACTATCTAGGTTTGTCAAAGCTTTTCTTCCAAGGAGCAAGCGTCTTTTAAGGCTACAGTCACCCTCTGCAGTGATTTTGGAGCCCAAGAAAATAAAGTCTCTCACTGTTTCTATGTTTCCCCATCTATTTGCCATGAAGTGATAAGACTGGAAGCCATGATCTTAGTTTTTGAATGTTGAATTTTAAGCCACCTAATTCACTCTCCTCTTTGGCCTTCATCAGGAGCCTCTTTAGTTCCTCTTCACTTTCTGCCCTAAGAGTAATGTTATCTGAATATCTGAAGTCATTAATATTCTTCCTGGCAATCTTGATTCCAGCTTGTGCTTCATCCAGCCCAGCATTTCACATGATGTACTTGGCATAGAAGTTAAATAAGCAAGGTGACAATATACAGCCATGCTATACTCCTTTCCCAGTTTTGAACCAGTCTGTTGTTTCATATCCAGTTCTAACTATTGCTTCTTTTCCTGAACACAGGTTTCTCAGGAGGCAGGTAAGGTGATCTGGTATTGCCATCTCTTTAAGAATTTTCCACAGTTTATTGTAATCCACACAGTCAAAAAGCTTTAGTGTAGTCAATGAAGAAGAAGTAGATATTTTTTCTGGAATTCTCTTGCTTTTTCTATGATCCGACAGATGTTGGTAATTTGATCTCTGGTTCCTCTGCCTTTTCTAAATCCAGCTTGTGCATCTGAAAGTTCTTGTTTCACATGCTATTGAAGCCTAACTTGGAGGGTTTTGAGCATTATTTTGCTAGCATGTGACATGAGTGCAATTGTGTGGTAGTTTGAACTTTCTTTGGCATTGCCTTTCTTTGGAATTGGAACGAGAACTGACCTTTTCCAGTCCTGTGGCCACTGCTGAGTTTTCCAAATTTGCTGTCATATTGAGTGCAGCACTTTCACAGCATCATCGTTCAGTATTTGAAATAGCTCAGCTAGAATTCCAACACCTCCACTAGCTTTATTCATAGTGATACTTTTTAAGGTCATTTGACTTCACACTCCAGGATGTCTGGCTCTAGGTGAGCAATCACACCATCATGTTATCTGGGTTGTGAAGATCTTTTTTTCTATAGTTCTTCTGTGTATTTTTGCCACCTCTCCTTAATATCTTCTGCTTCTGTTAGGTCTATACCATTTTTGTCCTTTATTGTGCCCACCCTTGCTATCTCTAATTTTCTTGAAGAGATCCCTAGTCTTTCCCATTCTATTGTTTTCCACTATTTCTTTGCATTGTTCACTTAGGAAGGCTTTATCTCTCTTTGCTATTCTTTGAAACTCTGCATTTAGATGGGTATATATTTCCTTTTCTCCTTTGCCTTTGGCTTCTCTTCTTTTCTCAGCTATCTGAAATGGTTTTGTTTACTGTAAGTAAATTAAGCAAAAGACTTGTTGGGTATCAACTGGCTTAGTTAATAGGTTTGTTTATATGTTGACTCTTCAAAGGGATTTACCAGCTTTGGTTCATTAAGCACCATTAATGTTTCAGAATTCTGTTTTATAAAGATATTCTCTTAATTTTATTAAACATACTGGAGTCATAATAACAACTAATTTAATCATCCTTTATGCTCCAAAACAGTGGAGCAAAATGGATAAATTAGAAATTCTCTGTCTCCTAAGACTCACCACTGTCTCTGCATTAAAAGGTGGGTTCTTCCTATGGTTTTAAGGATTTGCTGGGTGCTTATGACCTGTTTTCTCTTCAGCCGATAGCCCAGTTGTCCCCTCCCATCTCTCACACTCCAGTCTTCATATCACCTGCATTCTCCCTAGAAGCACAAGCAAAGGGGCACCTGAAAATCTGCACTTGCCCAAACAGTGCTGTTGTGTGTGTTCAATGTTTTCACTGTCTGCAGTTATTCTTTGGAAATGAACGATGCAGGACCAAAACCAGGACCAGGAATCTCAAATTCTACCTCTTCTATTTGTAAATGATCTTATCCATATTCTTTACCTCTTTTCCTCAACTCAAGTATCTTCTAAGTATACTTTTTCCCAGATAAATCAAAACCAGAAACTGTTGTAATATACCCACCTGAAAAGCACAAAACAGCTCACACCTAACTAGAGTTTTACTTAAATTCTGTTTTTTACCTTCATGGAATTTTTCTTTCATAAGCCTGCATGGATATAGTTGTAACATTTCAGAAGAGAAACCTCCTTCAAAAACATGCCAAGTGTTTTCATTCAAGTTTTTAGAGAAAAGATAACTAATGTGAACATAGAGAGCACAATAAGGGAAAAGAAATACTTTATGAAGGTGGTGCTTACATGCAAAAGCAGAAGATTTGGGAGAGCAATTATGGAGGTGACTATGACCCGGACTTCATCATTCCATGGGCAAGAAGAATGACTTATTTCAAGACCTAAGAAAAAGTTTTGAGTTAATGCCTGCCACACAGTCCAGCCTCTGAGAAAATTACAAGAACCCATTTAATTAAGGACCCAACTTCCAAGGTTGGACAACTGTCCCTGTGTCACCTGGCACTCAAAAATAGAGGTCTAATACTCAGATCTTCCCCTCCCCAGTCTATTTGTCCCTAATGGGATCTCCCTTTATTGTTTGTCACCATATTGAAAACTGTATCTGGCATCTCTTTCTTACTAGGCTTTTCTTCCAGCCTCTCCTGTCCCCACCTTTCCCTGCAGCCATTCCATTATCAGTGATAGCATCCTGCCAATGAAAACTAATCGGATTATCTTGCAGTGGCTCCATTTAATCTTTATGTGTAGGACAGCTACCTGGAATATCTGTGGCTGCATGGTCCTCCTGAGCCTCTCAACTCCCCCTCCTTTCTATCTCTCTTCTTCTTTATCTTTTCCAGTATTTGACATAAATTAGTTTGAAGCCTCCATCCTCAGCCCTGGTTTGTCCCTCCCTCATTTCCCCTCTCACTCTCCCTCTTGTCCATAGCCATCCACCTGAAGCATGTGGTCCTCTAGGTCTACATCCTTCATCCTGTCATCCCTGTATCCCCTGCCTTATCTGTTCCCATGCCAGCTGGACTCATCCTCCCCTTGATCTCACCCTGTAGTCTTGATAGATCACACCATTGGCTGCTCACCCAGTCACACCCTGAATTTAGTTTCATTTGTATTGAACTTTCAACTGGCATGTACTGTGTGCCTGATACTTATCATGTACAATGCCAGGGCCCTGGGATGCATCAGTGAACAAGGAAAACTGTATAACCCTGCCCTTAAGGAGCTGCCAGGCTCACTCCAGTCCACTTGGCCCATCATAGTCACTGTGTCTGGAATGACCACTGTCCACCCATCCACCTTTGTTTCTTCCTGTTCATGCCTGTCCTTTCTTCAAGGCCTAGTTCATTGCCCTCTGTCCTCCTTGAAGCTCATCCTTAGAACCTCTGGTCAGAAGTCATCTCTTCTGTTACTAAACCCTTCTTGTGCTTTTTTTCCTGCATGATAAACACTTGAGGTTTTCTTCTCTCTTTTCTCAGTACAGGCTCCATAGGAGCAGGGTCTGTGGCTTATGTGTTTTCATCTTCCACAGAATCTAGGAAAATGCCATCAGGGCACTTAAATGTGCAATAAATGTTTGCAGAATCAATTCAGAAATTAATGAAAATTTATTTAAGTGTTCCTCAAATGTGTTGTGGCCATGTGTTACTCCTGTTTATAAACATGAAATATAGTTGATTGACAGTATTTTGTTAGTTTCAGATATATAGCAAAATGATTCACGTAAATATTTTTTTTAGAATATTTTCCATTATAGGTAATTATAAGATATTGGATATATTTCCCTGTATTATACATTAAGTCTATTTTGATTATCTGTTCCATTTATGGTAGTTTGTATCTATTGGCCCTATAGCTCCAATTTATATGCCCCCTCTTTTCCTCTTTGGTAAACGTGAGTTTATTTTCTGTGTCTGTGAGTCTATTTTGTATGTAGATTCATTTGTATTATTGATTAGGTTCTACATATAAATGATATCATATTTGTCTTTCTCTGTCTGATTTACTTCACTTAGTATGATATTCTCTAGGTCCACCTGTGTTAGTGAAGATGGCAATATTTCATCGTTTATTATGGTCTGAGAAATATTCCATAGTGCATATATGTGCGTGCGTGTGTGTGTGTGTGTGTGTGTGTGTGATTTTCTTAAACCAGTCATCTGTTGATTAACAATTAGGTTGTTTCCATATTTTGGCTATTTTAAGTGCTGCTGCTGTGAATGTTGGGGTGTGTGTATTTTTGAATTAGCGTTTTTGTCTTTTCTAGATACATGCCCAGTAGTGAGATTGTTACATCATATGGTAGCTCTATTTTCAGTTGTTTCAGAAATCTCCATACTGTTTTCCAGTTATATTCCCACCAATAGTGCACCAAGTTATTTTCCCACCAATAGTGTCAAAGGTGTATCTTTTTCTTCTCACCCTCTATAGCATTGGTTATCTGTAGATTTGATAATGATGGCCGTTCTGATCCATGGGATGTGGTACCTCATTATGATTTTGATTAACATTTCTCTGATAATTAGTGATGTGGAACATCTTTTCATGTGCTCGTTGGTCTTCTGTATGCCTTCTTTGGAGAAATGTCTATTTAAGTCTTCTGTCCACTTTTTGATTGGGTTATTGGTTTATTGATATTGAGTTATATGAGATGTTTGTATATTTTAGATAATAACCCCCTGTCAGTCACATCATTTGTAAATATTTTATCTCATTCCTTAGGTATTGTCTCTTCATTTGGTTAGTGTTGTTTGCTGTTAAAAGATTATAGGTTTGATTAGGTCCCAATTGTAGGTTTGATTAGGTCCCAATTGATTGTTTACTTTTGCTTTTTTTCTTTTGCTTTGGGAGACTAAGAAGCTATTGCCATGATTCATGTCAAAGAGTGTTTTGTGTTTTCCTCTAATTTTATTGTATCCAGTTTTATATGAGGCCTTACACCATTTTGAGTTTATATTTGTATGTGGTTTATTTTCTGTGGTTGTACATATACAAAAAAATTAGTGTGTTCTAATTTCATTTATTTCCATGTAGGTGTCCAGTTCAGTTCAGTTCAGTCACTCAGTCGTATCTGACTCTTTGCAACACCATGGACTGCAGCATGCCAGGCTTCCCTGCCCATCACCAACTCCTGGAGGTTACATAAACTCATGTCCATCAAATCAGTGATGCCATCCAACCATCGCATCCACTGTTGTCCCCTTCTCCTCCTGCCTTCAATCTTTCCCAACATCAGAGTCTTTTCCAATGAATCAGTTCTTCACATCAGGTGGCTGAAGTATTGGAATTTCAGCTTCAGCATCAGTCCTTCCGATGAATATTCAGGACTGATTTCCTTTATGATGGACTCGTTGGAGCTCCTTGAAGTACAAAGGACGCTCAGGAGTTTTCTCCAACACCACAAGAATTGGTGCTCAGTTTTCTTTATGGTCCAACTCTCATATCCATATATGACTCCTGGAAAAACCATAGCTTTGACTAGATAGACCTTTGTCACCAAAGTAATACTTCTGCTTTTTAATATGCTGTCTAGGTTGGTCATAACTTTTCTTCAAAGGAGCAAGTGTCTTTTAATTTCATGGCTGTAGTCACCATATTCCGTGATTTTGGAGCCCCCCAAAATAAACTCTGTCACTGTTTCCACTGTTTCCCCATCTATTTGTCATGAAGTGATGGGACCAGAGGTCATGATCTTAGTTTTCTGAATGTTGAGTTTTAAGACAACTTTTTCACTCTCATCAAGAGGCTCTTTAGTTCTTCTTTGATTTCTGCCATAAAGGTGGTATCATCTGCATATCTGAGGTTATTGATATTTCTCCCAGAAATCTTGATTCCAGCTTGGGCTTCATCCAGCCCGATGTTTCTCATGGTGTACTCTGCATATAAGTTAAATAAGCAAAGTGATAATATACAGCCTTGACATATTCCTTTCCCAATTTGGAACCAGTTTGTTGTTCTATGACTGGTTCTAACTGTTGCTTCCTGACTTGCATACAGGTTTCTGAGGAGGCAGGTCAGGTGGTCTGGTAGTCCCATCTTTTAAGAATTTTCTGCAATTTGTTGTGATCCACACAATCAAACATTTTGGCGTAGTCAATAAAGCACAAGCAGATGATTTTCTGGAACTCTATTGCTTTTTCAATGATCCAGGCATGTTGGCAATTTGATCTCTGGTTTCTCTGCCTTTTCTAAATCCAGCTTGAACATCTGGAAGTTCATCATTCACGTACTGTTGAAGCTTGGCTTGGAGAGTTTTGAGCATTACTTTGCTAGCATGTGAGATGTGTGCAATTGTATGGTAGTTTGAGCATTCTTTGGCATTGCCTTTCTTTGGGATTGGAATGAAAAATGGCTTTTTCCAGTCCTGCTGAGTTTTCCAAATTTTCTGGTATATTGAGTGAAGCACTATCACAGCATCATCTTTTAGGATTTGAATTAGCTCAACTGAAATTCCATCACCTCCACTAGCTTTGTTCATAGTGATGCTTCCTAAGGCCCACTTGACTTCACATTCCAGGATATCTGGCTCTAGGGAAGTCACACCATCATGGTTATCTGTGTCATGAAGATCTTTTTTGTATAGTTCTTCTGTGTATTCTTACCACTTCTTAATATCTTCTGCTTCTGTTAGGTCCATAACATTTCTGTCCTTTATTGTGCCTATCTTTGCCTTAAATGTTCCCTTGGTATCTCTGATTGTCTTGGAGACATTTCTAGGCTTTCCCATTCTACTGTTTTCCTCTATTTATTTGCATTGATCACTGAGGAAGGTTTTCTTATCTCTCCTCTATTCTTTGGGGCTTTGCATTCAGATGGGTATATCTTTCCTTTTCTTCTTTGCCCTTTGCTTCTCTTCTTTTCACAACTATTTGTAAGTCCTCCTCAGGCAACCATTTTGCCTTTTTGCATTTCTTTTTCTTGGGGATGGGCTCAATCTCTGCCTCCCGTACAGTGTCAGGAACCTCTGTCCATAGTTCTTCAGGCACTCTGTCTATCAGATCTAATCCCTCGAATCTCTTTGTCACTTCCAACATATAATCATAAGGAATTTGATTTAGGTCATACCTAAATGGTGTAGTGGTTTTTCCTACTATCTTCAACTTAAGTCTGAATTTTACAATAAGCAGTTCATGATCTGAACCACAATCAGCTCCTGGTCTTGTTTTTGCTGACTGTATAGAGCTTCTTCATGTTTGGCTGAAAGAATATAATTCATCTGATTTCTGTATTGACCATCTGGTGATGTCCATGTATAGAATCTTCTCTTGTGTTGTAGGAAGAGGGTGTTTGCTATGACCAGTGTGTTCTCTTGGCAAAACTCTATTAGTCTTTGCCCTGCTTCATTTGGTACTCCAAGGCCAAATTTGCCTGTTATTTCAGGTATTTCTTGAATTTCTACTTTTGCATTCCAGTCCCCTATAATGAAAAGGACATCTTTTTGGGGTGTTAGTTTTAGAAAGTCTTGTAGGTTTTCATAGAACTGTTCAACCTCAGCTTCTTCATCATTACTGGTTGGAGAATAGACTTGAATTACTTTGATATTGAATGGTTTGCCTGAAAAAGAACAGAGACCATTTTGTCATTTTTGAGATTGCATCCAAGTACTGCATTTCAGACTCTTTTGATGACTATGGGGGCTACTTCATTTCTTCTAAGAGATTCTTCCCTACAGTAGTAGATATATATAATGGTCATCTGAGTTAAATTCACCTATTCCAGTCCATTTTAGTTCATTGATTCCTAAAATGTCGATGTTAACTCTTGCCATCTCCTCTTTGAACACTTCTAATTTGCCTTGATTCATGGACCTAACACTCCACGTGTCCAGCTATCCAAGTACTATTTACTAAAGAGACTGTCTTCTCCACTGTATATTCCTGACAACTCTTTCATAGATTCATTGAACAAAGGTGTTTGGATACCCATGTTTTAAAACTTTACTTTTTATTCCTCAACTTCAGAATGAGTAGTTATGTTCTCTTATGTTACACTTTAGTAAAATTATACATTCAGAGCATCTGAGTTGGACAAGTTACAGAAGATATAAATTATTATGTGGATGTGACAGATTCTGTTATTCTTGGGCTCTTTTGAGAGAGCTGCCCTTAGCAATGATCTACAGGAGTGAACAAAAGAGTAACAGGAAAATGGACTTTATGAGACTTAATAAATATTTCTAATTAATTACAAAGAATGGAATTAACTATAATACCTAGATGTGGAAAAGCAACCTGTGTCTTGTTTAGAGTTTCAGCATATTCTCTTAAAGATGTATTCACTTTAAATGAAGAAAAAAATACTACTTAACATCAGAACTTTTTAAGAGTTATATAACTTTAGCAAATTGTTTCAGACACTCCCTCCCCCACCCCAAAAAAATAATTAACCAAAGTCACTAATAAGTAGAAAGGGAGAGTTATAAGCCCCATCCTCTCTCTTTCAGTTTACAATTAGCAGGTCTATTATGCTTACTCCAGAATTGTGGCCTGGAGAATCCCATGGACTATATAGTCCATGGGGTTCCAAAGAGTCAGACTCGACTGAATGACTTTCACTTCACTTCCTTGTGTTTAGTCAGTAAGCAGAGACCTATTATCCTTAGTCTCTTGATGTCTGACTCTTTGTGACTCCATAGACTGTAGCTGGCCAGGCTCCCCTGTCCATGAGATTTTCCAGGCAAGAACACTAGAGTGGGTTGCCATGCCATCCTCCAGGAGATCCTCCCAATGCAGGATCGAACCCAGGTTTCCCACAACAGGTGGATTCTTTACCATCTGAGGCACCAGGGGAGCCCATGAACACTAGAGTGAGTAGCCTACCTTTCTCCAGGGGAACTTCCCCACCCAGGAATTGAACCAGCGTGTCCTGCTTTGCAGGTGGATTATTTAGCAGCTGAGCTACCCAGGTAGCCCAGCAGACGTATTAATGAGCAATAAAGGGGGTGGAAGGAAGGCAGCTTAAGAAAGAAAGAAAAAGGAGCAGAGAAAAATAATTTGTGAAAACAGGTTCAGGTCCTAGGCAGTTCAGATTGGGCTGCCTCCATGTGCTGTGTGGTCCATGATCACTAGAATTACAAGCTCAATTTCTTAACTGCTTCTTTGACCTTATCCAAGGAGAACTAAATGGACTGGAATGGGTGAATTTAACTCAGATAACCATTATATCCACTACTGTGGGCAGGAATCCCTTAGAAGAAATGGAGTAGCCATCAGGGTCAACAAAAGAGTCTGAAATGCAGTACTTGGATGCAATCTCAAAAACAACAGAATGATCTCTGTTCATTTCCAAGGCAAACCATTCAATATCACAGTAATCCAAGCCTATGCCCCAACCAGTAATGTTGAAGAAGCTGAAATTGAACGGTTCTATGAAGACCTACAAGACCTTTTAGAACTAACACCCAAAAAAGATGTCCTTTTCATTATAGGAGACTAGAATGCAAAAGTAGGAAGTCAAGAAACACCTGGAGTAACAGGCAGATTTGGCCTTTGAATACAGAATGAGGCAAGGCAAAGGCTAATAGAGTTTTGCCAAGAGAATGCACTGGTCATAGCAAACACCCTCTTCTAACAACATAAGAGAAGATTCTACACATGGACATCACCATATGGTCAACATTGAAACCAGATTGATTATATTCTTTGCAGCCAAAGATGGAGAAGCTCTATACAGTCAGCAAAAACAAGACCAGGAGCTGACTGTGGCTCAGATCATGAACTCCTTGTTGCCAAATTCAGACTTAAACTGAAGAAAGTAGGGAAAACCACGAGACCATTCAGTTCAGTCGCTCAGTCGTGTCCGACTTTTTGCGACCCCATGAATCGGAGCACACCAGGCCCCCCTGTCCATGACCATCTCCCGGAGTTCACTCAGACTCATGTCCATCAAGTCAGTGATGCCATCCAGCCATCTCATCCTCTGTCGTCCCCTTCTCTTCCTGCCCTCAATCCCTCCCAGCATCAGAGTCTTTTCCAATGAGTCTACTCTTCACATTAGGTGGCAAAAGTATTGAAGTTTCAGCTTTAGCATCATGCCTTCCAAAGAAATCCCAAGGCTGACCTCCTTCAGAATGGACTGGTTGGATCTCCTTGCAGTCCAAGGGACTCTCAAGAGTCTTCTCCAACACCACAATTCAAAAGCATCAATTCTTCAGTGCTCAGCTTTCTTCACAGTCCAACTCTCACATCCATACATGACCACTGGAAAAACCATAGCCTTGACTAGATGGACATTTGTTGGCAAATAATGTCTCTGCTTTTGAATATGCTATCTAGGTTAGTCATAACTTTTCTTCCAAGGAGTAAGCGTCTTTTAATTTCATGGCTGCAGTCACCATCTGCAGTGATTTTGAAGCCCCCAAAAATGAAGTCTGACACTGTTTCCACTGTTTCCCCATCTATTTCCCATGAAGTGATGGGACCAGATGCCATGATCTTCATCTTCTGAATGTTGAGCTTTAAGCCAACTTTTTCACTCTCCTCTTTCACCTTCATCAAGAGGCATTTTAGTTCCTCTTCACTTTCTGCCATAAGGGTGGTGTCATCTGCATTCAGGTATGACCTAAATCAAATCCCTTATGATTATACAGTGGAAGTGAGAAATAGATTTAAGGGACTAGATCTGATAGATAGAATGCCTGATGAACTATGGACAGAGGTTCGTGACATTGTACAAGAGACAGGGATCAAGACCATCCCCATGTAAAAGAAATGCAAAAAAGCAAAATGGCTGCCTGGGGAGGCCTTACAAATAGCTGTGAAAAGAAGAGAAGTGAAAAGCAAAGGAGAAAAGGAAAGATATAAGCATCTGAATGTAGAGTTCCAAAGAATAGCAAGGAGAGATAAGAAAGCCTTCCTCAGTCATCAGTGCAAAGAAATAGAGGAAAACAACAAAATGGGAAAGACTAGAGATCTCTTCAAGAAAATTAGAGATACCAAGGGAACATCTCATGCAAAGATGGGCTCGATAAAGGACAGAAATGGTATGGACCTAACAGAAGGAGAAGATATTAAGAAAAGTGGCAAAAATACACAGAAGAACTGTACAAAAAAGATCTTCGTGTCCAAGATAATCACGATGGTATGATCACTCACCTAGAGCCAGACATCCTGGAATGTGAAGTCAAGTGGGCCTTAGAAACCATCACTATGAACAAAGCTAGTGGAGGTGATGGAATTCCAGTTGAGCTATTTCAAATCCTGAAAGATGATGCTGTGAAAGTGCTGCACTCAACATGCCAGCAAATTTGGAAAACTGAGCAGTGGCCACAGGACTGGAAAAGGTCAGTTTTCATTCCAAGCCCAAAGAAAGGCAATGCCAAAGAATGCTCAAACTACCGCACAATTGCACTCCTCTCACACGCTAGTAAAGTAATGCTCAAAATTCTCCAAGCCAGGCTTCAGCAGTACATGAACCGTGAACTTCCGGATGTTTAAGCTGGTTTTAGAAAAGGCAGAGGAACCAGAGTTCAAATTGCCAACATCTGCTAGATCATTGAAAAAGCAAGAGAGCTCCAGAAAAACATCTATTTCTACTTTATTGACTATGCCAAAGCCTTTGACTGCATGGATCACAATAAACTGTGGAAAATTCTGAAAGAGATGGGAATACCAGACCACCTGACCTGCCTCTTGAGAAACCTGTATGCAGGTCAGGAAGCAACAGTTAGAACTGAACATGGAACAACAGACTGGTTCCAAATAGGAAAAGGAGTACATCAAGGCTGTATATTGTCACCCTGTTTATTTAACTTATATGCAGAGTACATCATGAGAAACGCTGGCCTGGAAGAAGCACAAGCTGGAATCAAGATTACCGGGAGAAATATCAGTAGCCTCAGACATGCAGATGACACCACCCTTATGGCAGAAAGTGAAGAGGAACTAAAATGCCTCTTGATGAAAGTGAAAGAGGAGAGTGAAAAAGTTAGCTTAAAGCTCAACACTCAGAAAATGAAGATCATGGCATCTGGTCCCATCACTTCATGGCAAACAGATGGGGAAACAGTGGAAATAGTGTCAGACTTTTTGGGCTCCAAAGTCACTGCAGATGGTGATTGCAGCCATGAAATTAAAAGACACTTACTCCTTGGAAGGAAAGTTACGACCAACCTAGATAGCATATTCAAAAGCAGAGATATTATTTGCCAACAATGTCCGTCTAGTCAAGGCTATGTTTTTTCCAGTGGTCATGTATGGATGTGAGAGTTGGACTGTGAAGAAAGCTGAGAACCAAAGAATTGGTGCTTTTGAACTGTGGTGTTGGATAAGACTCTTGAGAGTCCCTGGACTGCAAGGAGATCCAACCAGTCCATCCTAAAGGAGATCAGTCCTGGGTGTTCATTGGAAGGACTGATGTTAAAGCTGAAACTTCAATACTTTGGCCACCTTGTGTGTAGAGTTGACTCATTGGAAAAGACTCTGATGCTGGGAGGGATTGGGGGCAGGAGGAGAAGGGGACGACAGAGGATGAGATGGCTGGATGGCATCACCGACTCAATGGACATGATTTTGTTTAAACTCTGAGAACTGGTAATGGACAGGGAGGTCTGGCATGCTGCTATTCATGGGGTCACAAAGAGTTGGACATGACTGACTGACTGAACTGAACTGAAGGAGAAAATTGGATTTCTAGAGTTCATTTTTATGCAGAGCACTTCTACTAAAGCTGCTATGTAGCAGCTCCTTTTGCCATCCTTTCACTCTCAGAATAATAAACTACAACCACAGCCAACTTCAATAAACATCTTAATCTCTCAGACAAAGGATTCAGCCCCTCTTAGCCGCTGACAGTATTCCAGAACCCTAAAGAAATTCCAGAAGCATCATCTTTTTTTCCCCCAAATTTTGCTCAGATTCTGTCAAACCAGCTTGACAATTTGCTGTCAGGTCACTGTCATCTGGTTTGTCTGATATCAACCTGCTTTTTAGATAAATTGCCTTTGATTTTCTTGAATCTAGATATTTGGCAACTCTGTGTATCTGTATAAATATACCTCAAAGCTCAGAGTCTGACAGCTAAAAGTGCTAACTAATGATAACAATCCCAAATGCCCTAGGAAGAATATAAGATGCTACATACTGCTGAGTGCCAGTAATCATAGTGTAAAATTTTCATTTTCTTCCTTTCCTATAACCTTATAATAATAAAAGATCAGGTTAGACCTTTGTCTGCCTAGTAAAACAGGGTAATCAAACCATTTAAACACCAGCCAGTTCTAACACCCAAATAAATTCTCCCTACTCTCCTGTCCTGCCTGTTTTTGAAATATTGTCCAGGTTATAATGTGTTACTGTGAAACATTTGGTGCTCATGGTAAAGAATCCTCCTGCCAATGCAGGACCCAATCCATGGGTAGAAAAGATCCCTTGGAGAAGGAAGTGGCAATCCACTCAATATTCTTGCCTGGAGAATCCCATGGACTGAGGAGCCTGGCGGGCTACAGTCCATAGAGTTGCAAAGAGTTGAACATGACTGAAATGACTTAACACAGAGACACATATACATAATATGTTACTGTAAAACATTGGTGCTAATTGGTTTCTTTCTGATGATTAACAGGTTTTGGATTTAGGGAGATGGAAAGAATGTAGCCAGCCATATGATTTGCTGCAAAATAAATACAGCCTGTTTTACAACATGGTGCAAAACCTGGGTAAGGCAGAGGCCTCTGCCCTCATTGAAAGGGCAAAACAGGTGAGTCTGTTGCCTGACTTTGTAATTAGTTTGTCTCCAGCTTCATTCTTCAAAATCTCCACCTGGGATCTCTGTGCCCTTTCCAATCATAAACCTCCAGAGACTAAGCTTCATGACTGGGTCTTAACAAGACGTGGTGGGCAAGTCTGCTGAGAATCTGCAGTAGTGGTGGGGGTGCGGGGTAGTATGAGTGTGCTTTTCTATGCACACGCACACCTGCACTCAAGACAGATTTCAGATAGGACTTACCACACTTGGACCCTAGACTCACATTCCATTAGTGCACAGAACACTCTCATTTTGCAGACGCTTGGCGTTTCATTCTGATTGGCCCTCAGCACATTTGTGATCCAAGTGCTGTCAGAAACATCCATGAAATTTGATAGTTTAAGGAAAAAAAATTTGGAATATTTTGAGTCTATGAAGATTTACCAGGGAAAGGTATAAGTTGCTTCTGTTTCTAAGCTGTAAAGAAAACTCCTACACAATACTGTCACTTAATCCCTAATTCTATATTGTTTAAAATTTTATTCAATTATCCCCTCCCCAACACTACTGCCTTTACCTTCCAGAAGAAGGTAGATTGTCATCAGGATAAATCAGGAGTTCACAATACCTTAACACGGTACTCTGGATGGTGCTTGAAGATGAGGTGGGCGAAAGCACTAAGCGCTGCACATGGTGTGAGGAAGGCACTCAGTGAGCGACATTCACTCACGTGGTGTCTTTCTCACAAAGATGAGGTGGTAGTGTCTTGTACAGATGTGACAACTGAGGTCTAGTTTGAGGGATTTAGCGATTGTCATGCGGCCACCTGTAATTCATTCTGGAACAAGGTGGGATTGACACTGATGGGAAGATAGAGGGAGAGAGGGAAGGTGTGGTGTTCTTGCCACTTGAGATGCGTTGTTCAGGGTGGGATGAGTTATCTAGCTATATGTGATGAAGCTTCCTCACTGAAAATTTATCTCTGGGTATGAGATTATGGATGCATTTTACCTTCTTCATACTTTTCTGCCTTTCCCAGATTTTCATTTGTAAGTACAATAAAGTTACTTTTGTAATATTTAAAATATCTGTTAAAGAAAACATGCCTCAGTATCTATTTCTGTATGAAAGACTTACCTTAAAATGTGGCTTAAATTCCCTCTGTCACTGTTTCTTCTCAATCCTCCTTAGAAATGAGAAAATGCAGAGCAGTACCTTCCACTGTTCATGGGATAGGAGATAGCTTTTTGTAAGTACTGTATTGTATGCAAATGTTGAGAAATTGAACATGGAGCTCTGTATTTTTTTGTGCCTAAAATTCACAGAGTGCTTTCATCTACTAGCATGTCTCCCAGTCAGAGTTTCCCTCCTGAGACCTGATAATCATTTATGATTCCCATATAACCTAGTCACAAATGAGTCAGGACTCTTACAAAACCTTTTGTTCTTTTGAACTTAGGCATTACACATCAAATACAGGTGTCCCCACCTATGTGTCTAATTGTTCATTTAAAAACTATATTATCCTTATATATGATCAAGATGTTAAGTAATGAGAAATTGATCTCAGAAGTTTAGATAAGTCCAGATAAGATAATAGGGTTCAACATCCTCACTTTAGAGGTGAGGAAACTAATTCCTCTTAGAAGAAATGTGGTCCTATGTATATAACTGGTGTTAAGCTAGTTTGCAGCAGATGCAGAATTAGAAATCTGTTCTTTAAGTATATGTTTTAGATAAAGTGTTACATAAAGAAGCAGACATCGGTCATACAGAAGCAGGTATAGGTCACAGAACTAGAAATCTTTTGATTCCTGATCTAGTAATCCTGCACCCACTCTAACAATATTAATGGTAAGTTACATTTGTGTGGTTCTATATAATTTATTTTACATAGCTCTCATGCATATGATTTCATTTAATCCTCATGACTGCCCTTTTTATCCCATGTCATGGATGAAGAGATTGGGTCCAGGACTCACCCAAAGTCACAGAGCTGGTCCAGGGAGCACAGAGGGGGAATTTCTGGGGAGGCTGAATGTCGACCTAGGTACTGTGTTCTGTGCTGAGTCTGAGAACACTGCTCCTTTCACGTGGTAGCCAAGGTGGAGACGGTCACTCACATTCACAGGGTGACAGAACCTCACTCTTAGATTTCAGTCCTGCCACTGGCTCAGGCCACTGCTACAGAAAGAAATGCAGTTCTTGATCCTCATCCCATCTTGATATTATTTTTGCATACTTTGCATCCTCTTAGGATATACTGTCAGATTATCAGTTTTCTGAATTTGCAGGCATCAGTTATCAATGCCTTGTTCAGAGCTGTAACAGCAGGATGATTAGCCTATGTCACCAGGTTTTCACTCTAATAGAGCAGAATTCATTCATCTGAAGAGAAAACTCAACATCTGGGAGAAGGTGCTACCACATCACCTTTTCTTGTACAAATAGTTCAGGTGAACTGATCACTGTCTGATTCACCCTGATCCATGAAATAGTAGAGAAAGTACCTTTTAGATTCATAAAGCTGAAGGGGGCATTAGTTTGCTAGGGCTGCCATACAAAGACCACAGAGCAGGTGACTCAAACAACAGAAGCGTATTTCCTTACATCCCTGGAGGTTGGAAGTTCGAGGTCAAGATGACAGTAGGGCTGGTTTCCTCTGAGGTCTCTCTCCTTGGCTTGGAGATCTGTCTTCTCTCTGTGTCTCACATGGTCTTCCCTCTGTTTGCCTGTGTCCTGATCTCTTCTTATAAAAACTCCAGTCTGTTAGATTAGGAGCCATCTATATGACTTCACTGTCACTTTATTGACTATTTAAACATACTGTCTCCAAATACCATCACATTCTGAGGTATGGTGGTGTTTAGGACTTCAACATGTAAAATTGGAGGGGACACAGTTCAGCTCAAAGAATGAATGCCTGTCATCCATTCTGTTCTGTGATGAAGCAGATCTTATTGAGGTTTTCTGAAGTTTCTTTGTTCCCAGTGCGCAACAGAGGCATGATTTTTTTTTAATTCATGAAATCACCTAATACAGCCCAGATGTTATGAAATTCTCAGGATCCTAGCTCTAGGAGCCTGGCCCAGTATGAATCAATGGAGGAGGCACATAGCATCCACATGGCCTTGTGTCCCTGAGCCTCAGGTCCTCACCTGTGTGTAGAGCGGGGATTCCAGCCTGGCTGGCTTCTTCACATGTTTTATTACAGGGATCAGATGAGAGAGCAGATGCTTAAGGGCTTTGAGAATATAGACCATTTTACAGTATAAAAGTGGGATCATGTTTTAAAAGGCTGTAGACAGAAGACTTGCCTTCCAATAATAAAAAATATACCCATAGTTCTAAGTAGCTTTAGAGGCTCTAAATCAAGGGTCCCCAACTCCTGGGCCAAACTGATTTGGTCCATGGCTGTTAGGGACTGGGCTGCACAGCAGGAGGTGAGTGGTGTGCAAAGGAGCAAAGCTTCATCTGCTGCTCCCCATCGCTCACATTATACCTGAATCTCCTCTTTCTCGCCCTATCTGTGCAAACATTGTCTTCCATGAAACTGGGTCCCTGGTGCCAAAAAGTTGGGGACCACTGCTCTAAATAATCAAAATGTATTTATAATCATATATTTTAAAACACATGGTATATCTAATGCTATAAAATCTTAAAACTTTTAAAAATACTTTTTAAAAATTTATGAACAGCAAAAGAGACACTGATGTATAGAACAGTCTTATGGACTCTGTGGGAGAGGGAGAGTGTGGGAAGATTTGGGAGAATGGCATTGAAACATGTAAAATATCATGTAAGAAACAAGTTGCCAGTCCAGGTTCGATGCACGATACTGGATGCTTGGGGCTAGTGCACTGGGACGACCCAGAGGGATGGTATGGGGAGGGAGGAGGGAGGAGGGTTCAGGATGGGGAACACATGTATACCTGTGGCGGATTCATTTTGGTATTTGGCAAAACTAATACAATTATGTAAAGTTTAAAAATAAAATAAAATTAGAAAAAAAAATTTATGAACAAAAAGTAAATCACTCTCCACTCCTGTCATCACACAGCTCCCCCCCAAGGTGGAGCCCCAGCACCACTGTTGACTGTTCTGTTGAGATGGTCTGTGTATCAGGAAGAACTTGTGAATATGCGGTCTTCCTGTTTTTAAGCACAAATGATAGCTCTTCTTTCGTTTTTTCACTTAATATCTATCTTGGGTTACATCAATGCATATAGTTATTTTTTTAATGGCTACATAGTATTATGCTTTCTCCATTTCTTATTTCTATTTTTGATGATTATCAATCAGAGTTTATAAAATATAGGGGTTACAACCTGATATTAACATCCAAATTTGTTGTGTTCATTTTATGTGGGAAAATGAGAAACCCTTGAGCAGATGCTATTAATAGATTTCCCAGCCTCATTGTCACTTTGTTTTTAATTTATCTCAAGGATTTGAGTCAGTAAAATGATTTTACTTATCAATTTACTCTAGTGATAAAGCATATTTGTTAATGAGAATGATCAGAACTCAAGTGTATCTACAGGTTGTTTGTCATTAAGTCCAGCCCCAGTGAAAGTTCTAATGGGGCTACTTCCTCCATAGAATAAATACACCCCTGTTTTTCCAATTGTGCCTCCAGTAGTGATATGACTGTTCCACATGAAGAAATGGACCTAGAAATGTGTTGCCTTAGAAGGACTTTAAAACACTTAAACGTGGTTTTTGTCTTTTTATCCCCTCAGGTGCACTTTGAAAGGAAATAACCAGATATCACTCACCGTGACCGTGTGGTTATGAATGTTATGAATGTCCAGTGGACAGCCCTCAGCCTTAACAATGTTTGAGTCAACGTTGTGATTGTACCATGAGTTCATGTCTAATCCAAAGGCATTTTTCTAATAGATTTTTGTACTGCATAAGTTATATTTTACTTTTTTACACCAGCAACAAATATTCACATAAGATGTTAATCTGTAATTTTTTCTTCAACTTCACTCAGTGATTTCAAGCTCTTGCAAAAGGACTTATTATGTTTATTTATATGTTATACTGTTTTCTTTTATCTAAATCAAAGATGCGGGCCACCAAAAAAAGCTGTCTCCCAGGTTTTTTGTCTTGAGGGACTCTGAAGCCACATTTTCTAAGATTTGAGACAAAGCTGTTACAGATTTTTTTTTTTCCTTTTACTGTTCACAGAATTACATATTACTTGCCAATTATATCAGGGATTCTTGAAGACTGTGAAGTTGCCATTTTGTGTCACCGCTTCCTTTACTAGAACTACAATCTGTTTTTCCACTCAGAGATCTCTGGTTAAAATACTACAGAGAAAACTAATAGGAAAAACATACAACACAAGTAGTTTAAGTAACATTATAGGAGAGAGAGGTGTTGCCTTCCAAAAAATACAGGACAATATTGTACGTTCATCTCCTGTGTCTCCTGCATCGAAGGCAGATTCTTTACAGTTGAGCCATTGGGGAAGCCCTCTAAAAGAGAAAGAAGAGAAAATATGCTTTCTCAAAGTAGGAATCTGTCCAGGGATTTGCTAATGAAGGACAGACATGTTCTAGACTGTCTTGTAGATAGAGGATTTTATATTTTTACAATTTAAAAAATTGTAGTAAAATATATATAACATAAAATCTACCATGTAACCATTTTTTTTTTTTGCACCTCCAAAGGGTTCATTTTATTGTACAAATGCCATCTGCTTTTTTTTTTCTTTTTTTCTTTCTTTTTTTTTTTCTTTAATAGAAAATTATTTAATTAGTATACATGTGTTCCCCATCCTGAACCCTCCTCCCTCCTCCCTCCCCACACCATCCCTCTGGGTCGTCCCAGTGCACCAGCCCCAAGCATCCAGCATCGTGCATTGAACCTGGACTGGCATCTCGTTTCATACATGACGTTTCACATGTTTCAATGCCATTCTCCCAAATCTTCCCACCCTCTCGCTCTCCCACAGAGTCCATAAGACTGATCTATACATCAGTGTCTCTTTTGCTGTCCCATATACAGGGTTATCGTTACCATCTTTCTAAATTCCATATATATGCGTTAGTATACTGTATTGGTGTTTTTCTTTCTGGCTTACTTCACTCTGTATAATAGGCTCCAGTTTCATCCACCTCATTAGAACTGATTCAAATGTATTCTTTTTAATGGCTGAGTAATACTCCATTGTGTATATGTACCACACCTTTCTTATCCATTCATCTGCTGATGGACATCTAGGTTGCTTCCATGTCTTGGCTATTATAAACAGTGCTGCGATGAACATTGGGGTACACGTGTCTCTTTCCCTTCTGGTTTCCTCAGTGTGTATGCCCAGCAGTGGGATTGCTGGATCATAAGGCAGTTCTATTTCCAGTTTTTTAAGGAATCTCCACACTGTTCTCCATAGTGGCTGTACTAGTTTGCATTCCCACCAACAGTGTAAGAGGGTTCCCTTTTCTCCACACCCTCTCCAGCATTTATTATTTGTAGACTTTTGGATCGCAGCCATTCTGACTGGTGTGAAATGGTACCTCATAGTGGTTTTGATTTGCATTTCTCTGATAATGAGTGATGTTGACCATCTTTTCATGTGTTTGTTAGCCATCTGTATGTCTTCTTTGGAGAAATGTCTATTTAGATCTTTGGCCCATTTTTTGATTGGGTCATTTATTTTTCTGGAGTTGAGCTGTAGGAGTTGCTTGTATATTTTTGAGATTAGTTGTTTGTCGGTTGTTTCATTTGCTATTATTTTCTCCCATTCTGAAGGCTGTCTTTTCACCTTGCTAATAGTTTCCTTTGATGTGCAGAAGCTTTTAAGTTTAATTAGGTCCCATTTGTTTATTTTTACTTTTATTTCCAATATCCTGGGAGGTGGATCATAGAGGATCCTGCTGTGATGTATGTCAGAGAGTGTTTTGCCTATGTTCTCCTCTAGGAGTTTTATAGTTTCTGGTCTTATGTTGAGATCTTTAATCCATTTTGAGTTTATTTTTGTATATGGTGTTAGAAAGTGTTCTAGTTTCATTCTTTTACAAGTGGTTAACCAGATTTCCCAGCACCACTTGTTAAAGAGATTGTATTTAATCCATTGTATATTCTTGCCTCCTTTGTCAAAGATAAGGTGTCCATATGTGCGTGGATTTATCTCTGGGCTTTCTATTTTGTTCCATTGATCTATATTTCTGTCTTTGTGCCAGTACCATACTGTCTTGATAACTGTGGCTTTGTAGTAGAGCCTGAAGTCAGGTAGGTTGATTCCTCCAGTTCCATTCTTCTTTCTCAAGATCGCTTTGGCTATTCGAGTTTTTTGTATTTCCATACAAATTGTGAAATTATTTGTTCTAGCTCTGTGAAGAATACTATTGGTAGCTTGATAGGGATTGCATTGAATCTATAAATTGCTTTGGGTAGTATACTCATTTTCACTACATTGATTCTTCCAATCCATGAACATGGTATATTTCTCCATCTATTAGTGTCCTCTTTGATTTCTTTCACCAGTGTTTTATAGTTTTCTATATATAGGTCTTTAGTTTCTTTAGGTAGATATATTCCTAAGTATTTTATTCTTTCCGTTGCAATGGTGAATGGAATTGTTTCCTTAATTTCTCTTTCTGTTTTCTCATTATTAGTGTATAGGAATGCAAGGGATTTCTGTGTGTTGATTTTATATCCTGCAACTTTACTATAATCATTGATTAGTTCTAGTAATTTTCTGGTGGAGTCTTTAGGGTTTTCTATGTAGAGGATCATGTCATCTGCAAATAGTGAGAGTTTTACTTCTTCTTTTCCAATTTGGATTCCTTTTATTTATTTTTCTGCTCTGATTGCTGTGCCCCAAACTTCCAAAACTATGTTGAATAGTAATGGTGAAAGTGGGCACCCTTGTCTTGTTCCTGACTTTAGAGGAAATGCTTTCAATTTTTCACCATTGAGGATAATGTTTGCTGTGGGTTTGTCATATATAACTTTTATTATGTTGAGGTATGTTCCTTCTATTCCTGCTTTCTGGAGAGTTTTTATCATAAATGGGTGTTGAATTTTGTCAAAGGCTTTCTCTGCATCTATTGAGATAATCATATGGTTTTTGTTTTTCAATTTGTTAATGTGGTATATTACATTGATTGATTTGCGGATATTGAAGAATCCTTGCATCCCTGGGATAAAGCCCACTTGGTCATGGTGTATGATCTTTTTAATGTGTTGTTGGATTCTGATTGCTAGAATTTTGTTTAGGATTTTTGCATCTATGTTCATCAGTGATATTGGCCTGTAGTTTTCTTTTTTTGTGGGATCTTTGTCAGGTTTTGGTATTAGGGTGATGGTGGCCTCATAGAATGAGTTTGGAAGTTTACCTTCCTCTGCAATTTTCTGGAAGAGTTTGAGCAGGATAGGTGTTAGCTCTTCTCTAAATTTTTGGTAGAATTCAGCTGTGAAGCCGTCTGGACCTGGGCTTTTGTTTGCTGGAAGATTTTTGATTACAGTTTCAATTTCCGTGCTTGTGATGGGTCTGTTAAGGTTTTCTATTTCTTCCTTGTCGAGTTTTGGAAAGTTGTACTTTTCTAAGAATTTGTCCATTTCTTCCTCGTTGTCCATTTTATTGGCATATAATTGTTGATAATAGTCTCTTATGATCCTTTGTATTTCTGTGTTGTCTGTTGTGATCTCTCCATTTTCGTTTCTAATTTTATTGATTTGATTTTTCTCCCTTTGTTTCTTGATGAGTCTGGCTAATGGTTTGTCAATTTTATTTATCCTTTCAAAGAACCAGCTTTTGGCTTTGCTGATTTTTGCTATGGTCTCTTTTGTTTCTTTTGCATTTATTTCTGCTCTAATTTTTAAGATTTCTTTCCTTCTACTAACCCTGGGGTTCTTCATTTCTTCCTTTTCTAGTTGCTTTAGGTGTAGAGTTAGGTTATTTATTTGACTTTTTTCTTGTTTCTTGAGGTGTGCCTGTATTGCTATGAACTTTCCCCTTAGGACTGCTTTTACCCTGTCCCACAGGTTTTGGGTTGTTGTGTTTTCATTTTCATTCGTTTCTATGCAAATTTTGATTTCTTTTTTGATTTCTTCTGTGATTTGTTGGTTATTCAGCAGCGTGTTGTTCAGCCTCCATATGTTGGAATTTTTAATAGTTTTTCTCCTGTAACTGAGATCTAATCTTACTGCATTGTGGTCAGAAAAGATGCTTGGAATGATTTCAATTTTTTTGAATTTACCAAGGCTAGCTTTATGGCCCAGGATGTGATCTATCCTGGAGAAGGTTCCATGTGCGCTTGAGAAAAAGGTGAAATTCATTGTTTTGGGATGAAATGTCCTATAGATATCAATTAGGTCTAACTGGTCTATTGTATTGTTTAAAGTTTGTGTTTCCTTGTTAATTTTCTGTTTAGTTGATCTATCCATAGGTGTGAGTGGGGTATTAAAGTCTCCCACTATTATTGTGTTATTGTTAATTTCTCCTTTCATACTTGTTAGCATTTGTCTTACATACTGTGGTGCTCCCGTGTTGGGTGCATATATATTTATAATTGTTATATCTTCTTCTTGGATTGATCCTTTGATCATTATGTAGTGACCTTCTTTGTCTCTTTTCACAGCTTTTGTTTTAAAGTCTATTTTATCTGATATGAGTATTGCTACTCCAGCTTTCTTTTGGTCCCTATTTGCATGGAAAATCTTTTTCCAGCCCTTCACTTTCAGTCTGTATGTGTCCCCTGTTTTGAGGTGGGTCTCCTGTAGACAACATATGTAGGGGTCTTGTTTTTGTATCCATTCAGCCAGTCTTTGTCTTTTGGTTGGGGCATTCAACCCATTTACGTTTAAGGTAATTACTGATAAGTATGATCCCGTTGCCATTTACTTTATTGTTTGGGGTTCGAATTTATACACCATTTTTGTGTTTCCTGTCTAGAGAATATCCTTTAGTATTTGTTGGAGAGCTGGTTTGGTGGTGCAGAATTCTGTCAGCTTTTGCTTGTCTGAGAAGCTTTTGATTTCTCCTTCATACTTGAATGAAATCCTTGCTGGGTACAATAATCTGGGCTGTAGGTTATTTTCTTTCATCATTTTAAGTATGTCTTGCCATTCCCTCCTGGCTTGAAGAGTTTCTATTGAAAGATCAGCTGTTATCCTTATGGGAATTCCCTTGTGTGTTATTTGTTGTTTTTCCCTTGCTGCTTTTAATATTTGTTCTTTGTGTTTGATCTTTGTTAATTTGATTAATATGTGTCTTGGGGTGTTTCGCCTTGGGTTTATCCTGTTTGGGATTCTCTGGGTTTCTTGGACTTGGGTGATTATATCCTTCCCCAGTTTAGGGAAGTTTTCAACTATTATCTCCTCAAGTATTTTCTCATGGTCTTTCTTTTTGTCTTCTTCTTCTGGAACCCCTATGATTCGAATGTTGTAGCGTTTAATATTGTCCTGGAGGTCTCTGAGATTGTCCTCATTTCTTTTAATTCGTTTTTCTTTTATTTTCTCTGATTCATTTATTTCTACCATTCTATCTTCTAATTCACTAATCCTATCTTCTGCCTCTGTTATTCTACTATTTGTTGCCTCCAGAGTGTTTTTAATTTCATTTATTGCATTATTCATTATATATTGACTCTTTTTTATTTCTTCTAGGTCCTTGTTAAACCTTTCTTGCATCTTCTCAATCCTTGTCTCCAAGCTATTTATCTGTGATTCCATTTTAATTTCAAGATTTTGGATCAATTTCACTATCATTATTCGGAATTCTTTATCAGGTAGATTCCCTATCTCTTCCTCTTTTGTTTGGTTTGGTGGGCATTTATGCTGTTCCTTTATCTGCTGGGTATTCCTCTGTCTCTTCATCTTGTTTAAATTGCTGAGTTTGGGGTGTCCTTTCTGTATTCTGGCAGTTCGTGGAGTTCTCTTTATTGTGGCTTTTCCTCGCTGTGTGTGGGTTTGTACAGGTGGCTTGTCAAGGTTTCCTGGTTAGGGAAGCTTGTGTTGGTGTTCTGATGGGTGGAGCTGTATCTCTTCTCTTTGTTCAGTCGCGCTGTGGGGAGGGAGGGAGGGATGCTGCAAACAAATAACACTGGTGTGTGCTCGCAGTGCCTCAGCCACACTGGGTCTGCCCCCGCTCACGGCGCGTGTAGCCTCCCTGCCCACACTGCTCGGGCTCTAGGTTGTTCCGCCGGGAACAATCCGAGGCTGGCCCTGGGTTGCATGTACCTCCCAGGTCCAAGCCGCTCAGGTTCAGGCACTCGGGTAGTCCTCAGAGGCGCAGACTTAGTTGGGCCTCAGTTTTGTGCTCTTCCCAGGTCCGAGCAGCTCAAGTGATGAGGTGTTTGGTGAGCGCCAATGCTGCGACTTATCGCCTCCCCACCACTCGGTTATCTGGGTGTAAAACCGGCGCACCTTCTCAGGCAGATGTTAACCGTCCAGACCCCCAATAAGTTTTAGTTAGCAAAGAAGCCTGCTTACAGTTTTATAGATAATGTCTCTCTGGGGCTGCGATTGCCCCCTTCCGGCTCTGGCTGCCTGTCACCGGAGGGGGAAGGTCTGCAGCCGGCTATCTCTGTTCAGTCCTTTGTTCCGTGCGTGGGCCTGGCGGTCTTAGGTTAGGGCTGGCTTTTCGCGTGGTAGATATCTCACAGTCTGGTTTGCTAGCCCAAATTATTTCGCTTAGATAGTGCTCAGGGTATTCAGGCCAGATTCTTACTCTAAGCGATGTAGCCCGCGCTGCGCCTCCCTGCCCAGCCCCCGCTTGCTAATGGCGCGTGCAGGCGTCTGCGCTGCTTCTCCACTGGGGGAGTTACCGTAGGACTCGTAATCTTCGAGTTTTAATTGTTTATTTATTTTTTCTTCCTGTTATGTTGCCCTCTGTGCTTCCAAAGCTCGGCACAGATTCGGCAGTGAGAAGGTTTCCTGGTGTTTGGAAACTTCTCTCTTTTTAAGATTCCCTTCCCGGGACGGAACTCCGTCCCTCCCTCTTTTGTCTCTTTTTTTGTCTTTTATATTTTTTCCTACCTCCTTTCGAAGAGTTGGATTGCTTTTCTGGGTGCCTGATGTCCTCTTGCCGGAATTCAGAAGTTGTTTTGTGGAATTTACTCGACGTTTAAATGCTCTTTTGATGAATTTGTGGGGGAGAGTGTTCTCCCCATCCTACTCCTCCGCCATCTTGGCTCCTCCCCCTCCCATGTAACCATTTTTAATCATACAGTTCAGTGACATTAATCACATTTACAAGGTTGTGAAACCATAATTCTCTGGGTAACTTTTGGTAATTATATTCTTCCTATTCAGTGTGTTATTTCTGCAGAGTCATTTTGGTAAGTTTCATTTTTCTAGAAGTGGATCTGTTTCCTGTGAGTTTTGAGCTTGATTGGAATAAATGTATTCACAAAATCTTATATATTTAATCTCTGCAGCATCTCTGTGTTCTTTTGGCCTTTTAATTTTCTTTGAGCCTTCACTATTTTATGAATAATCTTGAATAACTCTTCCTGTTTTTTTTAATTTAATTTTATTTTTAAACTACATAATTGTATTAAGTCAACTTTTGCTTGATTGATGCTGTTTTTCTTTTTAGTTCATCATATTCTTTCTTTTCTTCAACTTTTCCTTTGAGATTTTTTTCTCTAAATTCTTAAATTGGAAACAGATTAATAATGTAATTATTTTTCTAATAAGTATATAAAGCTGACATTTTTTATGAGATCCACTTTAGCTATAACCTACAAGTTTTGATACTTACAAAACTTTGGTAGAAAAATTTTGTTACTTACAATCAATATTCAATGTATTATATATTTTCTAATTCCTAATTTAATTCATTAACCATGTCTTTTACCCATGAGTTATTCATAAGTATAGTGTTCTCTAAATTTCAAATGCCAATGGATTTTTTCTATTAGATTGAATATGTGGACCTGCTAACATTCAACCTATTTTAAAGCTATAAAATGACACTTTCATGTGTTTCAACGTATTAGTTTTCTTTTGTTATTGATATATAACAATTTCATTTTGGTCAGGCAACATTAGATTGTGGATTTTAAACCAAGGGTAACCATATTCACACAAAAAGTCCTTGTTTCCACCATTTTGTATTTTATTTGGGGGTTTTAAAATGTTATAAGGACATGTGTAACCAGTAATTTTCAAATAAAAATCCTCCCTGAGTACTGGAATGTTTTCTGATACATGTTGCAGGCTGGTTGTCTGGGATGCAGACTTGGATGGAGTTTAGTGCTGGGATGTGTATCAGGGGTGCCCTTCGGATCAACACTGTGGAATCAGGAGGGAAGAAACAAGGTAGGGCAGAGGGAAGGATCAAGCTGGATCACTGGCCAGAAAACCTGAGCTGACCCCATGGGAGTTTGGAGTGAAGATGGCCCTCCAGGTTTGTCCTGACATGTCCATTGGCCAGGCTGTCATACCTCTACCTGGATGGGTCATGGCATCCAGGCTGCCCCCAGAGGGGCTGGTGGTTTAAGGTCACCCACTGGCAGCACTTCCAGCAGCTGGATAGCGAGTCCTTGAAGGGAGGTCTGGACAACATGTCTCCATGTGCTCCCACGGTATGTATCATAGCTCCAGAGGTAGGTGATGAAGATGTACTGTGAGGGAAACGCTTGATGACTGATATGTAAGTCAAAATGATGACTCAGTGATTCTCGTCACTACACTCTGTTCTAAAAAATAGAGGACAAGGTCCATGTAGGTGAGAAATCTCATTTTCTAGGGTCAGGCCAGTTGTTACCTCTTCTAGGAAATCACCTTAAGCTCAGTCATCATCCTAGGTAACTCGTATGTAGGACCCTGAGCACCTCTCATCTGTTAAACTGACCCATACTTGGTTAGTGTCCTATTGTCTGGTATGGTGATTTTTAAGCAAATGGCCCTGTTCTTTCCATTTTACACAGGTATGTAAACTATGTAGCCTCCCCAGACTATGAGTATTCATACATGGTCTGTTTTCTCACTAAACCAAGAGAGAAAAATATATGGAACTGTGCCCTATTCAGTTTTTAATTACATCTTCCAGCACAGTGTCTGTCACATAGGAGGTGCTCAGTTAAATGTTTGCTGAATGAATAAATGATGACTGAAAACAAGCCTTCCTTGTCAACTGTATAATTTTGAAATTCTAAGAGGTAACTTAGGATAACAGACAGCCCTGGTTTTGGAGTCAGTCACACTCACCTGCAGTTCTTTCTCTGCAACTCAATAGCAGTGTGGGTGTCCAAAGAACTGTCCAGAGTGGGACACTTGAGAGTCAAGTTAAAGCGATAACCTGCCAAGATGCCAGGGAAATAAACTAGCACCATCCTTGAAAAAATGGACTATAAACACCCTACAGCCATGTAGCCTTAGTTACATGCCCAAGCAAGTATCTTAATCTCTGAATCTCAGCTTCTTCATTTGGAAGATGGATATTATTCCTGAGCTTGGAGTTCTTTGGTTGGGATGATGGATGGACCAAGAGCATCCAGACACAGGGTGGAATCACTGACCTTGGTGATTCCTAATCACTGGGAGAGGAGAATAAGATGAGTGTGGATGAAGGAGGTTTGTAGACTGTAGAAGGTGTATTTGAGGAGGTCCTCATCTGATGGCCTAAACCAAGCTGTTCTTCCTTCACTTGTAGTTAAAATGACATAAGCCCACAGGGAGGAGCACAAGCTCTGGAGTCAGCCTTCCAGGCACAAATACTGGCTCTAGGCATTGCTGACCTGGTTTGGATACGAATTCTGCTTCTGTTAATCATGAGCTCTTAAGGTTGGGAAGTCCACTGTGCTTCAGTGTCTGTCTGAAAGTTGACATGGGGATAGCATGGTTCACAGAAGATTTCTGTGAAGATTAACTATGACGGAGACGCTCACTGTGTGGTCTGTGCACTAGTGCCAGTCCATGAACTGTTTGTAACCAGGTTAGAAGTAAGTACAGGAAATTCAAGAAAGCTGGAAACTCAGAGCCATCAGCTATTGCCATGGCATCCACACTTAGGATGGGTGGGATCCTGAAGAGTCCAGAGACCAAGTGTGAGTGTTACATGTGCAGGGGGAGGTGCACACTAGCTGTGCACAGTGAATCAGTGATTAGGTGGCATTGGCTGAAAATGTAAAATTAAGTAAACCTGATTCTCAAACCCAGACTGGTGAGAAACTCTACTTTTGAACACTGCTAGATGTGTGATTAGCTGTCAGTACTACCCTCTCCAGCACTACCCTCTTTCTGAATTGTTACCATCATATTTATGTGTAAAATTAGACCATATGGACTTTCAAAAGGCCCTACTATACATTATCAATATTTTTAATAGCATTAAAAAGTTAGAAATAATTAAATACCTGTTCAAGTTTAGAGGGTTTTTTCCCAAGTATAAAAACAATACTGTGCATATATTTATACCAATTCTATTCTTGAATCAGTAGCATGGTCCTAATGAAGAAGGTACCTGGAAACACAGCACAGTTGTGTTTTAAACCCTTCATAATTTTTTGTTTAAGCACAAAGTTTTATGTGTAAGCTGTTAATTTTCCTTTAAAAACAAAGAATATGGATTAACTGAACTTTTGCTTTTTAAACCTAATGTTCTAAGGAATTTTTTTTTTTTTTCAAAAATCAAAACAACAATGTGTGTTGAAAGCTGGGAGAAAGATATATTTGAATTTAGAACTGAAAAAAATAACATCACCAGAAGGAATAACATGCCCCAGCCCTATGAAACCTCCATCTATAGTCCAGGCCCATCTGACTTGCTTTAGGATTCAAATAGGGATTGTGTGATTTTTTTAAGAACCAAAGTTAAGACTTAGACACACTAAGAATGTTTTACACAAAGTTTACATTGTATGGTTCTGACCACCAATTCACTTTTTAACTCAGCAACCATGCTCACTAGTATCCATTCCATTAGGCGGAGGCTTTGGATATTACAAACCAGTGTTTTATCCAATAGTTAATCATATTTAAATTTTGAGGATTGTATGAAAAACATTTTTAATTAAATTTTGAAGAATACCTAGAAAAGAAATGAGTCTCTGAGATGGAGTTTGTATCACATTAGAAGTGTTGTAAGTAATGATAAGAGGATTGAAGGGTTTTAAACCCTATATTTTACAATAAAATTTTTAAAAATCCATGAATTTATACCGATTCTGATAAGATATAAAATTGGAAAGGAAAGCTCTTTTTTGCAGTAGAATGCCAACTCACAAATGTAGAAATATTGACAGAATAGTACCATATAGCAGCCATCATTGTCATAAATAATTTAGACAGAATTCATCATTAGCTGAATACACGGTGAATATTTGGTGGGTTGGGGAAGACATGGAATTTTCATAGAGTCAAAATACCTTCCCAGATTAATTCTTTAGGAATGAATTGTATTTTTAAACTGGAAAAATCTGGTAGACACCAGGCTAAGCAAATGACCAGAGCTAATGTTACTAATAATGAACCTACTGACACCCTTGGCTTTTTTTTCTTGTTTCTTTAAAAATTTATTTCATTGAAGTACAGTTGATTCAGTTTACATATAGTAGATTCTTTTTCAATTTTTTTCATTATAATTTATCACAGGATGTTGAATATAGTTCCCTGTGCTATAATGTGGGACCTTATTGTTTATCTAATCTATGTATAAATTGTTTGCATCTGCTAATCCCAATCTATCCCTCTCCTATACCTCCTCCCCTTTGGCAACCACAGATCTGTTCTCTACATCTAAGTCTGTTTCTGTTTCACAGATAAGTTCATTTTTGACCCTCATGGCTCTTGATGTGTGAGACAATGACAACAGTACATCATTTCTATGGTTTCTTGACTGCCACCGCCGCCCCCCCCCCCGCCCCCGCCCCTCCAGGCCCCATGAAGAAGAAAGCATTTGTTGTTGTTGTTGCTCAGTCACTCATGTCCAACTCTTTGCGACCCCATGGGCTGCAGTAAGCCAGGCTCCTCTGTCCTTCACTATCTTCTGGAGTTTGCTCAGATTCATGTCCATTGAGATGGTGATGCTGTCTCATCCTCTGCCATCTCTTTTCTTTTTGCATTCATTCTTTCCCAGCATCAGAGTCTTTTCCAGTGAGTTGGTTCTTTGCATTAGGCGGCCAAAGTATAGGATCTTCAGCTTCAGCATCAGTCCTTCCAGTGAATTGTTGTTCAGTCACTCAGTTGTGTCTGACTCTTTGTGTCCCCATGGACTGCAGCAAGCCAGGCTCCTCTGTCCTCTACTATCTCCTCAAATACATGTCCATTGGGTTTGTGATGCTATCTAACCATCTCATCCTATGCTAATCCCTTATACTTTCTCCTTCAATCTTTCCCACTACTTGGGTTATTTCCAATAAATTGGTTCTTTGAATCAGGTGGCTAAAGTATTGGAGCTGAAGCTCCAGCATCAGTCCTTCCAATGAATATTGAGGATTGATTTCCTTTTGGATTGACTGGTTCAACCTCCTTGCAGTTCTAGGGACTCTGAGGAGTCTTCTGCAGCATCACAGTTTAAAAGCATCAATTCTTCAGTGAGGAGCCTTCTTTATGGTCCAGCTCTCAAATCCGTACATGAGTACTAGAAAAAACATAGCTTTGACTATACAGACCTTTGTTAGAAAAGTGATGTCTCTGTTTTTTAATATGATGTCTAGGTTGGTCATAGTTTTCGTTTCCAGGAGCAAACGTCTTTTTAATTTCATGGCTACAGTCACCATCTGCAGTGATTTTGGAGCCCAAGAAAATAAAATCTTTCACTAGTTCCAATTTTTCCTTTTCTATTTGCCATGAAGTGATGGGACCAGATGCCATGACCTTAGATTTTTTAATGTTGAGTTTCAAGCCAGCTTTTTAACTCTCATCAAGAGGCTCTTTAGTTCCTTTTCACTTTCTGCCATTAGAGTGCTATCATCTGCCTATTTGAGGATGTTGATATTTCTTCCAGCAATTTTGATTCCAGCTTGTAGTTCATCCAGCCTCGCATTCATATGATGTACTCTGCATATAAGTTAAATAAGCAGGGTAACATTATACAGCCTTGTTGTAATCCTTTTCAATTTTGACCCAGTCAGTTGTTCCACATCCACTTCTGAATGTTGCTCCTTGACCTGCATACAGGTTTCTCAGAAGTCAGGTAAGGTGGTCTGGTATTGCATCTATTGAAGAATTTTCCACAGTTTGTTGTGATCCACCACTTTCAGTTCAGTCACTCAATTGTGTCCTACTCTTTGTGACCCCATGGACTGCAGCGTACCAGGCTTCCCTGTCCATCACCAATTTCCAGAGCTTGCTCAAACTCATGTCCATTGAGTTGGTCATGCCATCCAACCTTCTCATCCTCTGTCCTTCCCTTCTCCTCCTGCCATCAATCTTTTCAAGCATCAGGTTCTTTTCCAGTGAGTCACTTCTTTCCATGGGGTGGCCAAAGTATTGGAGTTTCAACTTCAGCATCAGTCCTTCCAATGAATATTCAGGACTGATTTCCTTTAGGAGGGACTGGTTTGATCACTGCAGTCTGAGGGACTCTCAAGAGTCTTCTCCAACACCACAGTTTTAAAGTATCAATTCTTTGGCGCTCAGCTCTCTTTATAGTCCAACTCTAACATCCATACATGACTACTGGAAAAACCAAAACCTTGACTAGATGGATCTTTGTCGACAAAGTAATGTCTCTGCTTTTTAATATGCTGTCTAGGTTAGACATTGTTTTTCTTCCAAGGAGCAAGCGTCTTTTAATTTCATGGCTGCAGTCACCATCTGCAGTGATTTTGGAGTCCCCCAAGTTAAAGTCTCTCATTGTTTCCATCATTTCACCATTTATTTGTCATGAAGTGATGGGACTGGATGCCATGATCTTAGTTTTTTGAATGTTGAGTTTTAAGTCAACTTTTTCATTCTCATCAAGAGGCTCTTTAGTTCCTTTTCACTTTCTGCCATAAGGGTGGTATCATCTGCATATCTGAGGTTATTGATATTTCTCTCAGGCAATCTTGATTCCAGCTTGTGCTTCATCCAGCCTGGCATTTCACATGATGTACTCTACATATAACTAAGCAGGGTGACAATATACAGCCTTCACATACTCCTTTCCCAATTTGGAATCAGTCTGTTGTTCCATGTCCAGCTCTAACTTGTTTCTTGACCTACACACAGATTTCTCAAGAGGCAGGTAAGGTGGGCTGGTGTTCCCATCTCTTTAAGAATTTTCCTCATTTTGTTGTGATCCACACAGTCAAAGGCTTTGGCATAGTCAATAAAGCAGAAGTAGATATTTTTCTAGAACTCTCTTGTTTTTTCAATGATCCAACCACTATAGTGTAGTCAATAAAAGTCAATAAAATCAAAGGCTGTACTGTATTCAATAAAGCAGAAGTAAATGTTTTTTTGAGTAGAGACTATATGGACTTCCTGATCCACTATAGGAAAACTCCACCCACCTTGCCCTAGAGCTCCACTGTTCTAAGGGAGGCCTGTGGTCCAGCAGCATCAGCTTGACCTGGGAGGCTATTAGGAACACCGAATCTTGGTCTCTACCCCAGACCTGCTGCTGCTGCTAAGTCACTTCAGTCATGTCCGACTCTGTGCGACCCCAGAGACGGCAGCCCACCAGGCTCCCCCGTCCCTGGGATTCTCCAAGCAAGAAAACTGGAGTGGGTTGCCATTTCTTTCAATGCATGAAAGTGAAAAGTGAAAGTGAAGTCACTTCCATCCATGGGATTTTCTAGGCAAGAGTACTGGAGTGGGTTGCCATTGCCTTCTCCGACCCAAGACCTACAGACTCAGAGTCTCCAGATCAGAAGTGAGTCCTGCTCACATTACAGTTTGAGAAGCACTGGTTTAGAGGCCCTGCTCAGATCATCCTGTGGTTGCACCCCCTCCCCCCACCAGGTGCAGGCAGCCAGAGAGAAGGTGGTCTGGCCATCTAGAGCCCCTCCCCTTCCAGGCCATGCTCTTAGCACCTGGACCTAGAATCCTTGCTGAACCCCCTGCCAGAATCCACTGAGTTGTTTATCAAAACTTTAAATTCCCAGGCCCCATTCTGTGACTCTTTGGATCAGATCTTTGGGGCTGGAGTCTAGGACTCTGCATTCTGACCACTCTGCTGGTGACTCTGATCTATAGCAGAACTACAGGAGTACTTATAATGGGGGGGGGGTCGGGGGTAGGGTGTGGATAGGAGCTTCCCCGAGGGGCAGGAAGTGCAGGGAGAAGAGAAGAAGGTCCCAGGTCAGAGAAAGGTGCTGACCACGAGCTCACACCTTCCTGCTTCTTTCATGATTCTCCTCACAACCTGGCCTGATCCCACCCCCAGAAGTTGTCTGCTGGGAGAAGCTA
The DNA here is from genome assembly GCF_003369695.1 of Bos indicus x Bos taurus. Classification (NCBI taxonomy): domain Eukaryota; kingdom Metazoa; phylum Chordata; class Mammalia; order Artiodactyla; family Bovidae; genus Bos; species Bos indicus x Bos taurus. Next base: position 831,737 of record NW_020867067.1, on the reverse strand, counting down.
TCAGAACGGGGCAAAGGTGTCCTCCTGCAGACCTTGGGGCTCTCTGGGGCTGCCCTGCAGAAGGAAGGACCTGAGTCAGGGGCAATAGGAGCAAAGGGGCTGCGAGCACCTGGAGGGACCACACGGACCCACCTGAAGGGTCAGGCTGAAGCCGCTGAGCAGGTCTTTAAGCAGGGAGACCTCCTGGTCTTGCCGGGACATGGGAGGAACGGGAACAGATTGTGCAGTCCCACCAGGGCTCAGAGGCTGCATCAGTCAGTTAGGGGTCAAATGACCTTGATCAAGGTCCTTAAGCTCTGTAGGCTTGTATTTTTGTCTCTGAGATGGGGATCCTAATACCCTCTGAGCTTGTGTTAAAATTAAACGTGATAGTTAAATAAAAAACACATCCTGCCACACAGAGAAGGATAAGAGGCGGTTACTGCTTATTAGGAAACTTGTCACCTTACAAGTCAGCACTTCCTGATGCTTGGTATCATAAGCACTTGTCACTGGCTGATAAGACCAATTTCCTCAAACCCCAGGCACAAGAAGTCTCCAGTCACAGACATGTGCCAGACCTGCACTTGGCCAGTGACCTAGAGCTCCCTGAGCTTCCCTGTGCAGGATCAACTCCTGAGGTTACTGCAAAGCTGCTCATCACGTACAGTTCCCAGGATTTCCGTCCCAGCAAGCTACACCTAGGGAATCCTGCTCTTAGGGTTTTGCTGAACTACAGCTGGGCTTTCAGGAAACCTCCAGGGACGACTATGCCATACTGAAAACTACCACCAGGGGGAAGCAGAATCCAGGCATCCAGGTGAGCAAAGGGTTTCGAAAGGCCATGGAATGTGGGCCTGTAGGCCACACAGGCAACTAGAAGGGTGGGGGGCCCGAGCTTCATCCTCCCCATCTACCCAACCCTCCACACACAGAAAACACACACTCCTGCTCCTGCAGGATCACCTGATCACGTTTACTGTTTCATTGTCCAGGTACAGTTCTTTAGTGCTTCCCTTGGTGGCTCAGACAGTAAAGAATCTGCCTGCAATGCAGGAGACCTGGGTTGCTGATCCCTAGGTCAGCATTTTCAGACTTTCACTCTCTCTCCAGCCTGAGCTCCAATGTGTCTTAATCCCTTTCAGTTTCTTGAATCCACCAAGCTCTCCTTTCTTCTGGACCTTTGGCCCATCTTTCCACTGCCTGGAACCTCCCCTCTGTCTTTTATTGACTGACCCTTACTCTTAGGTCACACGTGAAACATGAGTCTGCCAAGCAGGACTCCTCCTCCGTGAGATGAGATCCCCACTTCCCTGTCCCCTTTCCTGACTCTCCTGTGTTGTCTCCTTTCTCATCTCCTTCCTCCTTTAGCCTGGAAGGGCAGCAGCTGTGTCTCCTCCAGGGACCCCAGCACCTGTATGGGAGCCTGGGCACAGGACAGCTTAGCTATTTCAGCTAGACTTTGAAAGCACCCACGTTGTAGGTGAACAACTTTCCATTCCCAAATGCTTCTCTTTTCCTCTTGAACTAGGGACTTAGTGGCTAATAAATTTCAGGTGTGGTGGGGGGAGGGCATCAGAGTAAGGACACGTATGATTTAAATAGAAGACAGTTGGAGAGAGAAGGGAGAAAAGAACTTTCTAGTTCAGGAACAGCATGGCCAACAGCCAGTTGCTGTGATTTGCACCAAGCTTGTCCTGTGTGTGAAGGGGGCTCCAAGGATGAATGTGCCATGGAGACGCTCCCTGGGGGCTCACTCTGGCTGGTTCTCTGATATGTTGAGGCTCTGAGGTCAAGGCTGTGAATGGAAACTGAATTTGAGGGAAACATGTGCTGTGTCTCCTTGTATAAACAGTTGCTACTTCTCCACTCCCAAACACATTTTATAGTGTTCAGATCTCTCATCCACTCCCAGGGTATGAAGGACATGGATATCACTTAGTCCCGTCTTTCAGCCTCTGCAAATTCTTCCCTCATATTCCCCAGAAGAGCAGGGCTGAGGCTAAGAGAAGACCACCATCACCAGCCCCCTGACTGTGTGAGTGAGCCCATGACTAAGAGGTGGGGAGGAGGCTGAGATGAATGAGCACCCTCTAGACCCTGCTGGTCCTCTCCCTGCCCAGCCCCCAGCACCTCCACCCTTCTGTTCCCTCTGCCCTTGGACTTCCCCTCATATCCATTTAGGTCTTTCCAGAATTCTATCTTCCCAGCCCAGAGATCAAACCTGGGTCTCCAGTGTTGCAGGCAGATTCTTTACCATCAGAGTAACCAGAAAGGTGGCACCCTGCCTAAGAATCATGGAAGAGAAGAGTTAAAAAGCTGTGTTAAAACTCAACATTCAAAAAACTAAGATCATGGCATCCAGTCCATTACTTCATAGCAAATAGAGTGGGGGCATCTGAAAGAGAAAACGCTCCGATGCTGTTGGTTCCTGGGTCGAGTGTGAGCCTGGGTCTCCAGGACAATGGATTTCCCTCAAGAATCCCACCTCTGAGAGGTTCCTGGCTGTCTGGTTCTTGATAGAACAGAAGGTCTACACACCTCACCTGTGCCGGAGCCAGCCGGCAAAGTCGATCAGGTCCCGAGAACGTGCACGGCGGGGCTAAGAAAGAAACTGAAGCAAGAGACTACAAAGATGGGGTCGAGAGGTTCAGACATGTCACCACGAAGGGACGCAGTCTGACACCAACTTTATTCAACATCTCATATTTATACAGAAAAGCGTGAGAAAGACAAGACAGTTGACATTTTTTCTTGGTTGGCCTATACATCTTACAGTCACAAGAAATCTTGAGAGCATGGGAATGGCTCCCTGTTATTATTTCTTACACCAGATAACATTTCTCTGTGCGTGAGAAGTTTGCACAGAACTCCAGGTGCCTGCAGTAAATAAGCGCGTAATCTCTGGGGTGGCAGGACAGAGAGCTATGTTTGCAAGCAAACCCTCAAGGACTGAGGCAGCTCCCAGAGCTGTGTCCTTCGGACAAAGGACCCCGTTCTCACGGCAGCTCCCCGCACACCTGGCTTCTATAAGGGAGGGAGAAATGAGTTTCCAAGGGTAAGCATCACGTTTCAAGGGAACAATGCAGACCACACTTGAATTTAAGAATCAAACAATTTTCTTGGCTAGTCTAGTGCTTCTCCCTTATCTAAGTCTCTAGGAGAATCCTACTGTTATTGGGCATAAGAGGATTTTATTTCTTCCTGTTTTGTCACCTACACTTCTGAGTCATACCTCAAAAATGGTCCTTCTGCCAGGAGTCACTTGCACCCATAGAATGAGAAGTTTGATTCAGAATGAGAGGAGAGCTTTATTCCCAATAAAGCGTGAGAGGTAGGAGTTTGGTCTAGAGCACATGCTCTCCCCCAAACCAGCAGGGCTGTTTTATATGATTCCTGTCAGCTGGGAGGGGGCGAGGGTCTCCCAGGAGGGCTCAGCTGTGCTGCTTGAAGCTCCAGATCACAGTGCCGGGTGCGATATCTCTGTGCATGGCCCTCAGAGCTAAGGTGTGGCCATTTCGCATCAGGGCATCTGGTATGAAAGGCTGGGTGGAAGGCCTCTGCTGGAGGCACTCTGTGAACAAGTGAAGCTCAGCTCAGCACAACGAAAAAGAAAAAAGGTTAGACTATTTGATGAGCAGATTCTGTGCTTTCTACCCAGGAACTGTTGATGGGCTTTGTGGTGACATGACCCTCCTCTGTGCCTGTCCTTCTCCTCGCCCAGAAGGTGCAGGTCCAGCTCCTGCAGCTGCTTCCTGTTGAGTGTGGGGTCGTCAGGACCTGGAGAGGAACGAGACCTCTCTCACCTCCTCTGGACGCGTCTGGTGCCCCTGGGTTCAGCCCTAACTGTTCTGTCCCTGAGAGACAGCCGTCTGGAGTTTTCTAGATTCTGAGGATCATGGAGGGGCGCAGGAAAGGACAAACCCAGTGGGGCTCATGTGGCCCCATCACCCTGGTCCCGGATTGTTCCCCAGATGAGGCAGCCTGGTGTCTGCCACCCAGTGTCCATCTACACCTCCTTCAGTGAGGCTACGTGCATCCTCATGAAAATAGCTCCACATGCTGCCCGGTGTGCAGACCCCTCCCCAGGCAGCGAATGGGAGATCAGAGCCAACTCAGTCCCCAGAACCACCCCAGCCAGGGAGGCAGTGGGCTTATGTCACACTAGAAGTCCAGGCGGGTCTCGTCAGACCGTCACAAGGGTGGCTGTTACTTTTTTCATGGTGAATGTTGTATGTGGTTCCTTTGGCCAAGGTCTCTAACTGCCCTGAGTGCAACAACTCCTGCAATTAGTCATTTGCTCTTTGGGGACACACTTTTATTGTTGTCTGGAAGAAAGCTTCAGGTCAGAGAGATATTCACACAAGTAGTCAAGGGGGTCCACTTGCTCGAGGTTGTCTCCTCATAGGTGGGTGCTCAGGGCCCCTTCTCTCAAGTGTGATGTCCCCATGGAGTGACCTTCTACACCTTCTGGTTGATGGTAGTCGGCATCACCAGGTAGGGTCTGCTTCTCTCAGGAGTGATTGGTATTGCGGGCTGCTGGTTTTCGGGTTTTTAGATCCACCTGATCCTCTGGCTGGAACGAGTGGAGGGCAGGTGAGCAGGTGCAGCCTCACCTGGTTACTACCATAGTTTCTCCTACCTGGAGGGCACACTTAAGTTGTTTCATTTCAAAGGGTCTAAAATGTCTCCTCTTCTGGGCTTGGGGAGTGGGTCTACCACACATGAGTTCAAACACACTTGACTTTATCCCTGGGAACTAATTACATGCAGAGCAAGGCAATTGGGAATAAGTTAATCAATTTTTTTGAGTCTTCTGACATAGCTTGACTAAGTTCCTTTTAAGGTCTGGTTGGATCTCTCTACTTTCCTGGATAAGCAGGGTCTCCAGGATGAGTGTGAGGTCCATTTTATGTCCAAGGCACTCGTCATCCCTTTTGTCACTTGAGGCAGGAATGCTGGGCCGTTATCACTTTGTGCTGACAAAAAAGCAAATAGTAATCAAACTAAGAAAGAATAGAGAATTTTATTCAAGCCAAATGAAGGTGCTAACCCAGGAAACAGGTTCTCAAAAGCTGGGAAAATGTCTTCATTGATCAGGAATTAAAGATGCATTTTCATACATTTTTGAGACAAATTATGTACCAAGTTGACAGGTTAGCATCATATCCATAGTTCAACCAACAAAGTGTTGTGGGTTTTTTGTCTTTTTTTAAAATTACTCATGTACAGACAAGCCTTTGGTCCATGAGACCCCTTGTACCCTTCTATGAGATGAAAAAGAAGCATTAGTTATAGAATTATTACAGTGCTGGCTTCTGAAGAAAGGGGCCAGTTTTTTCTCACATATTGATTTCATCCTCCTGCTTTGAGGAGGTCTGGTTAATGTGTAATGTAGGTGCACATTGCACTTTGGGAAAGGCCTGCCATAAATGGGGCATGTCAGTTGTCATTTTTTTTTTCTTTCTGTTATTTATGATTTTCCTCATCATAAGGATCCTGGGAACCCAAACCTGGGAATTTTCTCTCTTACTTAAGCCACTGTTGCCATTTCAGTTCTAGTGGGGAGCCCTTCTGCCCAGGCTGAACAATGTCAGACTGGGCAGAAGTGCCTAGAGACACCTGAAATTGCCCTGTGCTGTTGGCATGACAGTGAGGTCAGTCTGTCAGTCTTCTCCAGGACATGTCCTCTGGTCTGAATGGGCTTTATCTGGGGTCTGGGTATTCACTATGCAGCATGGGGCATGTCTCAACTATCAAACTAGCTATACTTTTCATGCCTGGAGTCACCATGAACTCACCTAACTGATTATATAGAGCTTCCTTCCTGTAATGAGTTCCTATGAGTCTCCCCTGATGGTTTGAGAAGCTAAAGTTTGGGGAAAGAACTATTGCTCATGTTCAGTAATTAGTCCCACATGGCCTTCTAGAGCTCCATCTGTTACTGAACCAAACTTGGTTCAGCTTTCCCTCTCACGGTAAAGCCAATCTACTGACATCAGGTTGTGGTGAAGAAAAGTGCAGCCTTTATTGCAGGTGCCAAATAAGGAGTAATGCTTAAAAACCTGGAAAACACAAATGGATTTTAGGAAAGGGTTTTTAAAGGCATGGTGAGGGAGTTGCGGGATATGTGATTAGCTCATGCACAATTCTCTGAAGTAACAGGGGGTGTCGCAGGGGCTAACATCAATTCTCAGATCCCAGCTGGTCTGGATACCACTTGCTCATGGTCATCATGCAATTAATTTCTTCCATCTGATGGGGCTTTAATATCTGCAAAACAACTCAGGGATGTGTATCAGACACTTTTCTTTATGTCCTTCAGGGAGGAACTGAAGAGTCTGTGACTGTTGTGTGACTCATCTACTGTTTAATTTTGTTGTTGTTGTTGCTACATGTTGATCTTTCAATTATTAATTTTAAGTCATCTTTTGATGACTCAGGGGAGACCTGGAAGACTAAAGTTTTCCTACAAATAAGAAGCACACAGAGGACATGGACTGGGGAGTACGGAGGTCTATTCCAGAAGGGAATATTCCTGATCAGTTATATACTGAAGCCCCAATTCTCAGCTTTGTCTGATTCTTTGCTCATATATCCTGGGGAATAATTGGATGGATCTAGCCTTGTTATGCGGGGAAGGCAATGGCACCCCACTCCAGCACTCTTGCCTGGAAAATCCCATGAATGGAGGAGCCTGGTAGGCTGCAGTCCATGGGGTCGCTAGGAGTTGTTCACGACTGAGCGACTTCACTTTCACTTTTCACTCTCATGCATTGGAGAAGGAAATGGCAACCCACTCCAGTGTTCTTGCCTGGAGAATCCCAGGGACGGGGGAGCCTGGTGGGCTGCCGTCTATGGGGTCGCACAGAGTCGGACACGACTGAAGTGATGCAGCAGCAGCAGCAGCAGCAGCCTCATTATGAGGGGTAATTGCCAAGTTACTGGTTCTAGGGCCATTCTTTTGGCAAGTGTTTCCACTTTGTTGTTTCCCTTTATTATCTCTGTACTCTTTGATGACCCCTACATTGAATCACTGCCACTTCTAAGAGTCCTAATATGTTTAATCCATATTTTACCTGATTCTTCTCTACATTAAACATTCCCTTTTCTTTCCAAATAGCTGTGTGTGTGTGTGTGGGATTCATATGCACACCTGGAATCTGTGTTAACATTTAAGATCTTCCCTGGACCGAGTTCTAATTCTCAGGTGAGGGCTGTCAGCTCAGCCTTTTGAGCTGAAGTCCCTGGGGGGTAAGCTTCGCGTGTGTATGTCTGGGTCTAGGAGGTCACTATGCATCCCACCAGCCTTTTTCCTCTCTCATAAAACTGTGAGCCATTCCTCTTCTGCATTTGGGAGAGACTCACTCCTAGGTCGGGCGACTGGAATAGATCATGTCTGTGGTTTCTATACAGTCAGACTCCAAGGACTCTGTTTCTGTGGGTAGCAGGATTTAGTGCATGACAGGTTTTTATGGTGACCACTAAGTCTATCTAAATGCATAACCTGAACTTGAATTGATCTTTGGGGGATAGCCATTCTATTCCCTTAGAAGTTACTAAAACTGAACCTGGTGTGAGGACCACATAGAGATTGTCTGACCAAACAGTAGCTTTTTCAGTCTCCTTTAGCAGGACTGTAGTAGCTGCTGTTGCCCGCGGGCCTGGAGGCCATTCTTTAGCAATTTGATCTGTTTAGAGAAATCAGCAACCACTGGAGTAAGGAGCCCCAGTCTGACCTAATTTCCCAAGGCGATTCCCCTTCTCTCTTGAACGTAAAGCTCAAAGGGTTTAGCTGAATCTGCAAGGGCCAGGGCAGGGACCTGAAGTAATGTATGAGGGTTCCAGTTTCTCCACATCCTCAACTCTGTTATGTCTTTTTGGTTACAGTGTTGACTCCTTTAAGATCGGTAAATAAGTGCAGATAATGGTCTTAGGACATCTCCTCCAGGTTTGTAAGCTCTGTACCCTGGTTATCAGCCATGCACCTAGACAGCATTCACTAAATATCTATTCAATGAATTGAAAACAATCCAAACCTTTTATTTGTATGTTGCCTTAGGTTTTAGGCTTTTTACAAAGTGCATTCACAAATTCAAAGGCTCAACATAACACTGTAGGATATTAAGAACAGTGAGTATTTCCTGTTCTAGACCTGGGAAACTTGGGTAATAATTGAAGCATTTAGATTGGCTTCATATCCAGTCTTCTCTGTACTATTTAACACTGATTTTTCAATATGTTTTTTTAAATACTTTATTAATGTTCAGAAAAGAATACCAAGAAGTTTCAAAAGATCTTAGTTTTAAAGAAAAATACAGCAGAACCTCAAGGGACTGAGTGTGTTGGCAGTTTGGAGACAGCTAATTACAGTCCTGGGCTTCCCTGGTGGCTCAGTGGTAAAGAATCTGCCTGTGAAAGCAAGAGATGTAGGTTTGACTCCTGGGTTGGGAAGATCCCCTAGAGAAGGAAATGGTGACCCACTCCAGTATTCTTGCCTGGGAAATCCTATGGACAGGGGAGCCTGGTGGACTACATGGGGGTCGAAAAAGAGTTGGACATGACTTAAAAACTAAACAACAATTATGGTCGTGAGATAGTTGTGGGGACTGGAGAGGACAGTCTGGGGTCTGACAAATGAAGTCACTAGACTTCCAGCTTCATCAAGCAGTTTCTTCATCTTTGAAGTCAGAACTAATAGGTGAGCATTTTCAGGGCTGGAAAGTATAGGGAAAGTCAAAGAGAACTGTAGATCAGGTGAGGACTAGTTATGTAGGCTGTCGATCTGTAACATGCCACTGTTATTTGTCTGGGCTCTGAGTACATGATGAAGGAAATCATAAGGCAGTCTCTCTCTCTCTCCCCATGTTCCCCTTTCCCAATCTAAGAAGGCAGCAAACAGCTAACAGGCACAGTTCCCTACACAGTGCAACATGCCAAAGCCTGTCCCCATGGATAGCATTCATTTATCCTTCAAAGGCATCTGAGCTCCTATAAACTTCTGTTGCCTTTCTTTTAGGTCTTTGTAGCTCTTTGTAGGTCTTTATAATCTGGGCTGTTGCTACATGTTGATCTTTCAATTATTAATTTTTAAGTCAGCTTTTGATGACTCAGGGGAGGCCTGGGAGACTGAAGTTTTCCTACAAATAAGAAGCACACAGAGGACATGGACTGGGGAGTACGGAGGTCTATCCCAGAAGGGTCCTGATCAGTTATATACTGAAGCCCCAATTCTCAGCTTTGTCTGATTCTTTGCTCATATATCCTGGGGAATAATTGGATGGATCTAGCCTCGTTATGCAGAGAAGGTGATGGCACCCCACTTCAGTACTCTTGCCTGAAAAATCCCATGGACGGAGGAGCCTGGTAGGCTGCAGTCCATGGGGTCGCTAGGAGTCGGAGACGACTGAGTGACTTCACTTTCACTTTTCACTCTCATGCATTGGAAAAGGAAATGGCAACCCACTCCAGTGTTCTTGCCTGGAGAATCCCAGGGACGGGGGAGCCTGGTGGGCTGCTGTCTATGGGGTTACACAGAGTTGGGCATGACTAAAGTGACTTAGCAGCAGCAGCAGCAGCCTCGTTATGAGGGGTAATTGCCAAGTTACTGGTTCTAGGGCCACTCTTTTGGCAACTGTTTCCACTTTGTTGTTTCGCTTTATTATCTCTGTACTCTTTGATGACTCCTACATTGAATCACTGCCACTTTTTCCAGAAGCTGAGCTCTGGCCACAGGTTGTGTCGCCAAACCCAAGTTCCTGTACCCAAGGCACAGTGATGCTGTATAAACCGAAATGTTCAAGTTCTGAGCAAGAGAAAGCTTTATTGTGAGGGTCAAGCAGGGAGTACAGGAGCCCTACCTTAAAAGACCTGAATTCCCAGATGGATTTCAGGGGAAAATTTTTAAAGGCAAAATAAGGAAGAGAGTCCAGGATCCTAACTGAGAATTATATTTTATTCAGCCAACTTGCTGAGGACTTAAACCTCATAGTTTAGAGATATCTCTAAGGGACTGCTCCCAAGAGATAAGGGAGGAACCAGGATATATAGGGGATTTTGCAATAAAAACCAGGTAGTCAGAGCATCAAAAAATGGTGCTTAGTCTCTCAGTCATGTCTGACTCTTTGTGACCCCATGGACTGTAGCCCACCAGGCTCCTCTGTGCATGGGATTCTCCAGACAAAAATACTGGCGTGGGTTGCCATGCCTTCCTCCAACGGGTCTTCCCAACCCAGAGATCGAACCCAGGTCTCCCACACTGCAGGCAGTTTCTTACCGTCTGAGCCATCAGGGTAAGCCCAAGAATACAGGGGTGGGTAACTTCTCCCTTTCCAGGGGAATTTCCTGACCCAGGAATTGAACCGGGGTCTCCTGCATTGCAGGCAGATTCTTTACCAGATGAGCTATCAGGGAAGCCCTGTTAGTTAAGGAAAACCAGATATTTGGTGCTAGTAGTAAAGAACATGCTTGCCAGTGTGGGATATATATAAGGCTCGGGTTCGATCCCTGGGTTGGGATCCTGCCTGGAAGAGGGCACGGCAACCCACTCCAGTATACTTGCCTGGAGAATCCCATGGACAGAGTAGCCTGGTGGGCTACAGTCCATGGGGTTGAAAAGAGTCAGACAGAGCTAAAGCGACTTAGTACGCATACATGGCCATCTCAAGTTAATGATTTTTTTTTTTTTTTTGGACCATACTGAAAGTCTTGTGGGATCTTAGTTCCCACCCAGGGGTTGAAGCCGTACCTATGGCAGTGAAAGTGCGGGGGTGGGAGTGGGGGGGTGTGGAGGGGGGGGGTCCATTCCAGGAAAGTCCCACAGTGTCCTGCTTGGTTACAGTTGGGGACCTTCTTCGCCCCCTTGTTTGAGGTGTCCCCCCCTGATGAGGACACAGTGCCCAGAGGGCAGACTGTTAATGCCTTTGGCCAGCTTTCTCTGGGTCTTACCAGAAGCCAGGGGGCGGTTCAGAGCAGCAGAGGTAGACAGACTCTGCGGCTCCCTCTCTGCATCTGGGTGGGTGCCTGGGCTTAGAGCGAGCTCTTCCGTAGAGTTTGCAGCCAGGGGCCGGCCCCGCTTGCATTTCGCTTACCCGCCTCCATAAACTGCTTTGGCTCCTGGTCTCGCATCTCCCTGTGGCTCCCCGCAGATTCCGCCCGGCCTTCCCTTCCTCCCGCAGCCACGCCCCGGCTTGGCTTCCAGCAGCCGTGGCAGCGCTGGCGTTTAGCCGTTGCCCAGAGACGACGCCCGAGAGGCGGTTTAGCTGACCACCTGGCGGGCAGCCGGCGCTCCTCTCCAGGAAGCAGGCGGTTCTCGAGCTCTCGCCGAGCGGACCGGTGAGGTGGCCGGGTCTCCAGGAGCAGCGTGTCCTGGTTCCGCGCCAGACCCGGCTGGCAAGAGGCAGCCGGTGTCCCCGGAGGAGAAGCCCAACCCGCTGCAGGACGCGAACCTCTGCTCGCGCGCGTTTGTCTGGTGAGCGTCCCCCCCCGCCCCCGCCCGGGCTGTGACACCCCTGCCGCCGGCGCCTTTGGTGGGACAGATGTCGGGGTGAGATCGGCTTCTTGAGGTCTGTGGCGTCTCGAATGGCCTAGACCCCGTCCCCAACCCACCCTTAGTCGGCTTCCCCCAAATCGGTCAGGAATTCTCAGTTCTCAACTAAAGCTGCACCTTTTTTCTCCCCTAAACAAGCAGCTTGTGACAGCTTCCTGGATCCAGTTAGTGCGCTGCGCCATTGCCATCTTTCAATAATGTCCCCACCTTATCCCAAATTCCTTAGGTGACAGCTGGGGTCCAACTCTACCATGTCCTCTTGTCCCTGTCCATGTCTATGACCATGTCTCCCGCCCTCCCTTTGTGGCTCTCACTGTATGTCCTGGAACCTAGTTGGGGCAAATTTCACGTGATCACACACACACACACAATTCTGTATTTAATGGATAACACTGTTGTTGAACATGTTTTGCTTTTGCCTGGGACACACAGCCAGGACTGTGTCCAGGTGATTCTGGTGGAAGGTTGAGGCTGACTTCTGCTTTAAGCAACTCCTTCCACTGGCATTGCTATTTCAGTGTTAACTTTTAACAGTCCTGTATTGTATTAATATTTGACCAGCCCCTTTCTCTGTTGTGAATATTTCACTTCCATCTTCGGGGAATGGGGTCCCTGAAGCCGGTGGGGTCTTCTCTGTATTCCCAGACTTTACAGAAGTGGTGCATGGTCTTGATACAGGTGGGGCTTCCCCGGTGGTACTAGCAGCAAAGAACCCTCCTGCCAATGCAGGAGACGTGGGTTTGATCCCTGAATCAGGAAGATCCCCTAGAGTAGGGCATGGCAACCCACTCCAGTATTCCTGGCTGGAGTATCCCATGGACAGAGGAGCCTGGCAGGCTACAGTCCATGGGGTTGCAAAGGGTCAGACACGATTGAAATGACTTCACACACACACTCTCTTAATGCAGGTGGTCCTGCCCAGGAGTCCTCTGGTTCTGAAACTGACAGGTCCCTAAGCTGGGAAGAAGCTTACAGGTGGAAAATGGCTTGGAAAGGTGAAACTTTTAACTAAAGTCATCCATCCAGTAGCTGGAACTACTAACTAGGTGGACTTTAATCACACTTGGGTGATGACTAGATCTTTTGTTACTGGACCCTAACCCATTCATCTTTCCAAAATTCTATTTCCTTTTATCACAAGATAGCTTGCAGGATCTCCCAGGGATCTCTCCTTTGCTTTTTTGATCATGGTGATTCCAGTGTGTATAGTTATATTTGTTGGCCCTTAAGGAAAAAGAGGCAAGAAGGAATATGGGTGAGATTAATGTAAATAATAACAAAGTAGCCAGATATCTCCTTAAGGCAGAGCAAGGAACTCATTTCTGTTTTATTTGTGGATTTTCAATAATGCATGTGTATACAAATGGGAAGGAGAGGATTTCTCATTGATTTTGGTAGACACTCGTTTCCAGTTTTCCTGCTGGAGGGGAAGGAGCTGCTGCTGCTGCTGCTGCTGCTGCTACTACTACTACTACTAAGTTGCTTCAGTCATGTCGGACTCTGTGCGACCCCATAGACGGCAGCCCACCAGGCTCCCCCATCCCTGGGATTCTCCAGGCAAGAACACTGGAGTGGGTTGCCATTTCCTTCTCCAATGCATGAAAGTGAAAAGTGAAAGTGAAGTTACTCAGTCATGCCCGACTCTTATCGACCCCATGGACTGCAGCCTACCACACTTCTCCGTCCATGGGATTTTCCAGGCAAGAGTACTGGAGTAGGGTGCCTGCTAGTACCTCTCATCTCACACCTGAAGGCACTGAAGCAGAGAGGCTGAGTAAATTGCCCACATCACATAGCTAGTAAGTGGTGGAGTTAGATCTCAAACCAGGCCATCTGTCTCCCCAGCCTGTGTTATCCTGTATGGAAATGTTATACTGAGCTCCTTCTACTGGGACACTTGTTCTTAAGTGCAGGGAGAAGGCGATTCTAAACACACCTTTGGTCTTGTTGGCAGGAGTCTCTCAAGGGAAGTTCTTCAAGTTCTTGTTGCTGGAGATGATGCATGTGAAACATCTCTGTAATCAAGCTTTAGGGTGGTTGTTCTCAGAGTCTGGCTCTTAGACCTGCAGCGTCCTCATCACCTGGGAGCTTGTTAGAAATGCAGATCCCCCCGTGCTCCTTCTAGACCAGTTCTGTAAAGTGAGAAACTCTGGGGATGGGGTTAAACAAGCTCCAGGAGATGCTAATGGAAGGTGGAGGCTGGCTTCTGCTTTAAGCTGCTCCTCTCATTGGCATTGTTCCTTCAGTGTTAACTTTCAAAAGGGATCCAGACTTTAGGAAGTTAGTTATTGCCATCTGTGTGTGAAGTCTGAGGTAGCTTAGTGATTTCCTTGTGTACCTCACTTGCTGAGCCGGGAAAGTGAAGGTGAGTCCAGCTAGGAAGTGCTGCCCAGAGACTCAGAAAAAAACTGTTTTTTAACCTGTTCTTTGGGTATTTGCAGGGAGAGGGCGATTCTAAACACACCTTTGGTCTTGTTGGCAGGAGTTTTTCAAGGGAAGTTCTTCAAGTTCTTGCTGTTGGAGATGATGCATGTGAAACAGTTGGTGATGGACAGGGAGGCCTGGCGTGCTGCAATTCATGGGGTTGCAAAGAGTCGGACACGACTGAGCAACTGAACTGAACTTGGGTATTTGCTTTCTTCCCAAATTTCATCTGCTTTCGAAACTTGTAAATGATGCCAGTAACTAACTTACTGACTTTTATAAAAATGACCTTGAAATGGAAAGTGGGGTCTGGCTGCTCACCTCTCAAAAGCCAATAAAGAAGCAAAGTTTGTGGAAAGGAAAGTTTGCTTTATTTTGGATGCTGTCACAGGGGTATGGGGGAGGGCAGATGCCAGTCCAAAGTCTCACTCCCTACCCCTGCCCCCTGACAATCAGTGGGCAAGAACTTTTATAGACCAATGGCAGGGGCCCCATGGAGAAACAGTACAGTCAGCTCTAATAGTCATCTTGAAATTGGTCACTGGCAGTCTGACTAGTATCATCTTGATTGTTTTAGGTACAGTTAATCTTTGGCTCCAGGGCTGATTTCTTCCCATTTCCTTGAGGCAGTTCTCAAAATTGTGGCAGCTTATATTATAGCTAGAGCTTCCCTGGTGGCTCAGAGGTTAAAGCGTCTGTCTGCAATGTGGGATACCTGGGTTCAATCCCTGGGTCAGGAAGATCCCCTGGAGAAGGAAATGGCAACCCACTACAGTATTCTTGCCTGGAGAATCCCATGGACGGAGGAGCCTGGTAGGCTGCAGTCCATGGGGTCGCAAAGAGTTGGACACGACTGAGCGACTTCACTTACTTACTTACTTATATCATAGCTACAGTCTGGTCATAGTATAGTTAACTTCTTCCACCTGGTGGGGGTTTCAGTATCTATAAGACAGCTCACAGGATATGGTTCCGAATAGGAGGAACTGAAGGAGGAACTAAGGGTCCTTGAATTTGCTTACCAACTAAACTACTGTTGTTTTGTCCTGTTTGACTGTTTTCCTTTGCTTCTGCATTTTCTCACTTCTCTGATTAAACTTATCCTTTGGCTAAAGTTTTCCTATAGACAAAAGGCCATTGGAGGACCTGGGGGGAAGGCACATAGGGTCCTACTCCATTTCAACCTCATTGGGGTTTCAGTATTTTCACAGTTCAGTTTGGACTTAAGGTCTAAAAGGAATCATACATTATGGCTAGTGGTGATTATAAATTTTAGAAAAGAATAAATATTTTTCTATTTCTGTAAGAAATTTAAAACTACAGCAGAAGAAAGGAATACGGATTTCTATTAGCCAAATATACTTGCCAATATTTGGTTGTTTCTTAGTCTTTCCCCTAGAAATCTTTATGCACACCTGCACACAACCACATTCTTTTCTATAAAACCAGACAGTTTTGAATCCTGAATCTTTAATTTTCTGTGGTTTACATTTATTTATGGGCATTAAATAGTCTTTGAAACATGGCACTGTAATTTGTCCACCCTTTCATTTTTGTTTAACACAGTTTATTTCTAATTATGATGTGATGTGTATCCATGGCCATGCTTCTGGTTCACTGTTCCTTTATCTGTATTCCCAGAACTAGGATAACTGGTGAAAGGCCATATTGTTTTCCACAGGGTTTGGAATTTGCCCCCTTAATAACTGTTTGTGTGCTTATTTCACTGTCAACTTTGAGTTCCTGAATTACATTTTTTTTCTCAGTCTAAAGATAAAAATAATATCAACCAGTTTGAATTTATTTGACGTAGAGAGATGGAACTTTTTGTGTCTACTGACCATCTATTTTTGGCATTGTCTTTCTTTGGGATAGGAATGAAAATTGACCTTTTCCAGTCCTGTGGCCACTGCTGAGTTTTCCAAATTTGCTGGCATATTGAGTGCAGCACTTTCACAGCATCATCTTTTAGGATTTGAAAGAGCTCAAGTGGAATTCCATCACCTCCACTAGTTTTGCTCTTAGTGATGCTTCCTAAAGCCCATTTGACTTCACATTCCAGGATGTCTGGTTCTAGGTGAGTGATCACACCATCGTGATTATCTCAATTGTTAAGATCTTGTTTGTATAGTTCTTCTTTGTATCCTTGCCACCTCTTCTTAATATCTTCTGCTTCTGTTAGGTCTATACCATTTCTGTCCTTTATTGAGCCCATCTTTGCATGAAATGTTCCCTTGGTATCTCTAATTTTCTTGAAGAGATCTCTAGTTTTCCCATTCTATTTATTTCTTCTATTTCTTTGCATTGATCGCTGAGGAAGGCTTTCTTGTCTCTCCTTGATATTCTTGGGAACTCTGCATTCAACAAAGGTCCATCTAGTCAAAGCTATGGTTTTTCCAGTAGTCATATATGGATGTGAGAATTGGACTGTAAAGAAAGCTGAGTGCCGAAGAAATGATGCTTTTGAACTGTGGTGGTGAAGACTCTCGAGAGTCCCTTGGACGGCAAGGAGATCCAACCAGTCTATCTTAAAGGAAATCAGTCCTGAATATTCATTGGAAGTTCAGTTCAGTTCAGTCGCTCAGTCATGTCCGACTTTGTGACTCCATGAATCGCAGCATGCCAGGCCTCCCTGTCCGTCACAAACTCCTGGAGTTCACTCAGACTCATGTCCATCGAATCAGTGATGCCATCCAGCTATCTCATGCTCTGTCGTCCCCTTCTCCTCCTGCCCCCAATCCCTCCCAGCATGAGTCTTTTCCAATGAGTCAGCTCTTTGCATGAGGTGGGCAAGGTACTGGAGTTTCAGCTTTAGCATCATTCCTTCCAAAGAAATCCCAGGGCTGATCTCCTTCAGAATGGACTGGTTGGATCTCCTTGCAGTCCAAGGGACTCTCAAGAGTCTTCATCAACACCACAGTTTATTTTATTTTTTTAATTTAATTGTATTTTATTTTTTAACTTTACAATATTGTATTGGTTTTGCCATATATCAAAAGGAATCCACCACAAGTATACATGTGTTCCCCATCCTGAACCCTCCTCCCACCTCCCTCCGCATACCATCCCTCTGGGTCATCCCAGTGCACCAGCCCCAAGCATCCAGTATCGTGCATCGAACCTGGACTGGTGACTCGTTTCATATATGATATTATACATGTTTCAATGCCATTCTCCCAAACCATCCCACACTCTCCCTCTCCCCCAGAGTCCAAAAGACTGATCTATACATCAGTGTCTCTTTTGCTATCTTGTATACAGGGTTATTGTTACCATCTTTATAAATTCCATATATATGCATTAGTATACTGAATTGGTGTTCTTTCTGGTTTACTTCACTCTGTATCTTCGGTGCTCAGCCTTCTTCACAGTCCAACTCTCACATCCATACATGACCACAGGAAAAACCATAGCCTTTACTAGATGGACCTTTGTTGGCAAAGTGATGTCTCTGCTTTTGAATATGCTATCTAGGTTGGACATAACTTTCCTTCCAAGGAGTAAGTGTCTTTTAATTTCATGGCTGCAGTCACCATCTGCAGTGATTTTGGAGCCCCAAAAAATAAAGTCTGACACTGTTTCCACTGTTTCCCCATCTATTTCCCATGAAGTGATGGGACTGGATGCCATGATCTTCATTTTCTGAATGTTGACCTTTAAGCCAACTTTTTCACTCTCCTCTTTCACTTTCACCAAGAGGCTTTTTAGTTCCTCTTCACTTTCTGTCATCTGCATATCTGAGGTTATTGATATTTCTCCTGGCAATCTTGATTCCAGCTTGTGTTTCTTCCAGTCCAGTGTTTCTCATGATGTACTCTGCATATAAGTTAAATAAGCAGGGTGACAATATACAGCCTTGACATACTCCTTTTCCTATTTGGAACCAGTCTGTTTCTCCATGTCCAGTTCTAACTGTTGCTTCCTGACCTGCATACAGATTTCTCAAGAGGCAGGTCAGGTGGTCTGGTATTCCCATCTCGTTCAGAATTTTCCACAGTTGATTGTGATCCACACAGTCAAAGGCTTTGGCATAGTCAATAAAGCAGAAATAAATGTTTTTCTGGAATTCTCTTGCTTTTTCCTTGATCCAGCAGATGTTGGCAATTTGATTTCTGGTTCTGCCTTTTCTAAAACCAGCTTCAACATCAGGAAGTTCACGGTTCACATATTGCTGAAGCCTGGCTTGGAGAATTTTGAGCATTACTTGACTAGCATGTGAAATGAGTGTGATTGTGTGGTAGTTTGAAACTTCAATACTTTGGTCACCTGATGCCAAGAACTGATTCATTGGAAAAGACCCTGATGCTGGGTAAGACTGAAGGCAGGAGGAAAAGGGGAAGACTGAGGATGAGAGGGTTGGATGGAAATACCGACTCAATGGACATAAGTTTGAGTTTACTCCAGTAGTTGGTGATGGACACAGAGGCCTGGTGTGCTGCAGTCCATGGGGTCACAAAGAGTCGGACCTGACTGAGCAACTGAACTGAACTTACCATCTATTTGTTGTTTTTGAATTGTCTGTTAATGGATATTTTTCCTATGAAGCATTTATAGTTTTGAAATAACTTGCAATAGTGTTTATAATACTTTGCCAGATTTTCATTTGTATTATAATTTAGTTGAGGTTTTACATTATATATCATTAATTATATTGAGCCTGTTTTTCTCCTGTTGCTTTTGTAATATCTTTTTTAAGATCCCAGCATCATCTAAAATTCTGTAAGTGTTTTATTTAATTATTTTACCCTTCTTTTTCTAACAACAAAGGCAGCTAGAATTTCGTTTAGTATTCAGTATAGGCTCGGTTTTTTTTCCCCCCAAACTGCCCCCTTTCCCATCAGGGTTTATTGAATAATTATACTCCTCAGTTCTGAACTAAAGTGCCCCTCCTTTTTTTCCTAAGCAAGCAGCTTATGAACAGCTTCCTTTATCTAATTAGTGTCCTGCACCTTTGTAGTCTTCCAGTAACATCCCCACCTTCTCCCATATTCTTAAGTGACAGCTGCGTTGCAACTGCATGGAGCTCCTTCTGACCTGAGTCTATGACCAGGTCTCCCTCCCACTCTCTGTGTGACTCGCTCACTGTATATCCTGATACCCAGTTGTGACAAACTTCATGTGTATAAAAAGGATGATTTTTATATAATGAATGAGGACACTATTCTTGAACATGTTTTGCTTCTGCCTTGGACACACAGCCTGGAGTAGAGTGTGTGTTTGACAAGCCCCTTCCCTTTCCTGGTGGCTCAGCCGGTAAAGAAACTTCTTGCAGTGTAGAAGACCTGGGCTTGATCCCTGGGTCAGGAAGATCACCCAGAGAAGGAAATGGAAACCCACTTCAGTATTCTTGCCTGGAAAATTCATGGACAGAGGAGCCTGGCAGGCTATAGTTCATGGGGTCACAAAGAGTCAGACATGACTGAGCAATTAATACTTTCTTATTGTGAATATTCTGCTTCCACTCTAGAGAACCACCTTGGGGATGGGGTCCTTGAAACCTCTGGAATCTTTTTTAAAAATTTTATATATTTTTTAATTAAAGGATAATTGCATTACAGAATTTTGTTTTCTGTCAAACCTCAACATGAATCAGCCATAGGTAGACATATATCCCCTCCCTCTTGAACCTCCCTCCCAATCCCACCCCTCTAAATTTATACAAAGCTCATGTTTGAGTTCCCTGAGACATACAGCAAATTCCCATTGGCTATCTGTTTTACATATGGTAATGTAAGTTTCCATGTTACTCTCTGGATACATTTCAGCCTCTCCTCCCCTCTCTCCATGCCTGTAAGTCTGTTCTCTATGTCTGTTTCTCCATTGCTGCCCTGAAAATAAACTCTTTGGTGCTATCTTTCTAGATTCCATATGTAAACTTTCAGTTCAGTTCAGTCGCTCAGTCATGTCCGACTCTGCAATCCCATGAATCACAGCACACCAGGCCTCCCTGTCCATCACCAACTCCCGGAGTTCACTCAGACTCACGTCCATCGAGTCGGTGATGCCATCCAGCTACTCATCCTCTGTCATCCCCTTCACCTCCTGCCCCCAATCCATCCCAGCATCAGAGTCTTTTCCAATGAGTCAACTCTTTGCATGAGGTGGCCAAATAACTGGAGTTTCAGCTTTAGCATCATTCCCTCCAAAGAAATCCCAGGGCTGATCTCCTTTAGAATGGACTGGTTGGATCTCCTTGCAGTCCAAGGGACTCTCAAGAGTCTTCTCCAACACCACAGTTCAAAAGCATCAATTCTTTGGTGCTCAGATTTCTTCACAGTCCAACTCTCATATCCATACATGACCACTGGAAAAAACATAGCCTTGACTAGATGGACCTTTGTTAGCAAAGTAATGTCTCTGCTTTTGAATATGCTATCTAGGTTGGACATAACTTTCCTTCCAAGGAGTAGCGTCTTTTAATTTCATGGCTGCAGTCACCATCTGCAGTGATTTTGGAGCCTAAAAAAATAAAGTCTGACACTGTTTCCCCATCTCTTTCCCATGAAGTGATGGGACCAGATGCCATGATCTTTGTTTTCTGAATGTTGATCTTTAAGCCAACTTTTTCACTCTCCTCTTTCACTTTCACCAAGAGGCTTTTTAGTTCCTCTTCACTTTCTGCCATAAGGGTGGTGTCATCTGCATATCTGAGGTTATTGATATTTCTCCCGGCAATCTTGATTCCAGCTTGTGCTTTTACCAGCCCGGCATTTCTCATGATGTACTCTGCATAGAAGTTAAATAAGCAGGGTGACAATATACAGCCTTGACATACTCCTTTTCCTATTTGGAACCAGTCTGTTGTTCCATGTCCAGTTCTAACTGTTCCTTCCTGACTTGCATATAGTTTTCTCAAGAGACAGATCAGGTGCTCTGGTATTCCCATTTCTTTCAGAATTTTCCACAGTTGATTGTGATCCACACAGTCAAAGGCTTTGGCATAGTCAATAAAGCAGAAATAGATGTTTTTCTGAAATTCGCTTGCTTTTTCAGTGATCCAGGGGATGTTGGCAATTTGACCTCTGGTTCCTCTGCCTTTTCTAAAACCAGCTTGAACATCAGGAAGTTCACGATTCACATATCGCTGAAGCCTGGCTTGGAGAATTTTGAGCATTACTTTACTAGCATGTGAGAGGAGTGCAATTGTGCGATAGTTTGAGCATTGTTTGGCATTGCCTTTCTTTGGGATTGGAATGAAAACTGACCTTTTCCAGTCCTGTGGCCACTGCTGAATTTTTGATATTTGCTGGCATATTGAGTGTGGCACTTTCACAGCATCATTCAGGATTTGGAATAGCTCAACTGGAATTCCATCACCTCCACTAGCTTTTTTCGTAGTGATGCTTTCTAAGGCCCACTTGACTTCACATTCCAGGATGTCTGGCTTTAGGTGAGTGATCACACCATCGTGATTATCTTGGTCATGAAGATCTTTTTTGTACAGTTCTTCTGTGTATTCTTGTCACCTCTTCTTAATATCTTCTGCTTCTCTTAGATCCATACCATTTCTGGCCTTTATCGAGCCCATCTTTGCATGAAATGTTCCCTTGGTATCTCTAATTTTCTTGAAGCGATCTCTAGTCTTTCCCATTCTGTTGTTTTCCTCTATTTCTTTGCATTGATCACTGAGGAAGGCTTTCTTATCTCTCCTTGCTATTCTTTGGAACTCTGCATTCAGATGCTTATATCTTTCCTTTACTCCTTTGCTTTTCACTTTTCTTCTTTTCACAGCTGTTTGTAAGGCCTCCCTAGACAGCCATTTTGCTTTTTTGCATTTCTTTTCCATGGGGATGGTCTTGATCCCTGTCTCCTGTACAATGTCACGAACCTCTGTCCATAGTTCATCAGGCACTCTATCAGATTTAGTCCCTTAAATCTATTTCTCATTTCCACTGTATAATCATAAGGGATTTGATATAGGTCATACCTGAATGGTCTAGTGTTTTTCCCTACTTTCTTCAATTTAAATCTGAATTTGGAAATAAGCAGCTCATGATCCTAGCTACAGTCAGCTCCTGGTCTTGGTTTTGCTGACTTTATAGAGCTTTTCCATCTTTGGCTGCAAAGAATATAATCAATCTGATTTTGGTGTTGACCATCTGGTGATATCTATGTGTAGAGTTCTATTGTGTTGTTGGAAGAGGGTGTTTGCTATGACCTGTGCATTCTCTTGGCAAAACTCTATTAGCCTTTGCCCTGCTTCATTCCATATTCCAAATTTGCCTGTTACTCCAGGTGTTTCTTGACTTCCTACTTTTGCATTCCAGTCCCCTATAATGAAAAGGACATCTTTTTTGGGTGTTAGTTCTAAAAGGTCTTGTAGGTCTTCATAGAACCGTTCAACTTCAGCTTCTTCAGCATTACTGGTTGGGGCATAGACTTGGATTACTGTGATATTGAATGGTTTGCCTTGGAAATGAACAGAGATCATTCTGTTGTTTTTGAGATTGCATCCAAGTACTGCATTTCAGACTCTTTTGTTGACTATGATGGCTACTCCATTTCTTCTGAGGGATCCTGCCTGCAGTAGTAGATATAATGGTCATCTGAGTTAAATTCACCCATTCCAGTCCATTTTAGTTTGCTGATTCCTAGAATGTTGACGTTCACTCTTGCCATCTCCTGTTTGACCACTTCCAATTTGCCTTGATTTATGGACCTAAAATTCCAGATTCCTATGCAATATTGCTCTTTACAACATCGGACCTTGCTTCTATCACCAGTCACATCCACAATTGGGTATTGTTTTTGTTTTGGCTCCATCCCTTCATTCTTTCTGGAGTTAGTTCTCCACTGATCTCCAGTAGCATATTGGGCACCTGCTGACCTGGGGAGTTCCTCTTTCAGTATCCTATCATTCTGCCTTTTCATACTCTTCATGGGGTTCTCAAGGCAAGAATACTGAAGTGGTTTGCCATTCCCTTCTCCAGTGGACCACATTCTGTCAGACCTCTCCACCATGGCCCACCCATCTTGGGTGGCCCCACAGGGCATGGCTTAGTTTCATTGAGTTAGACAAGGCTGTGGTCCATGTGATCAGATTGACTAGTTTTCTGTGATTATGTTTTCAGTGTGTCTGCCCTCTGATGCCCTCTTTCAACACCCACCATCTTAATTGGGTTTCTCTTACCTTGGACATGGGGTATCTCTTCATGGCTGCTTCAGCAAAGCGCAGCCACTGCTCCTTACCTTGGACGAGGGGTATCTCCTCACCACCACCCCTCCTGACCTTGAACATGGAGTAGCTCCTCTAGGCCCCCCTGTGTGTTTTATGTATGCTTTAGTATACAAAATTTATCTTTCTCTTTTTGACTTACTTCACTCTGTATAACAGGTTCTAGGTTCATCCACTTCATTAGAAGTGACTCACATGTGTTCCTTTTTATGGCTGAGTAATATTCCATTGTGTATATGTATCACAACTTTTCTATCCATTCATCTAATGGACTCGATGTTTCTTCCATGTTCTATCTATTGTACGTAGTGCCACAATGAACATTGGGGGTATACATTTGTCTTTTTCAATTTTGAAAACCTATGGAATCTTATGAGGATCTTTAGCCTTCAGAGAAGCAGTGCATGGTCTTGATGCAGGGGGTCTTGCCTAGGAGTCCTTTGGTCCTGAAACCACTGACGGGTCTCTGAGCTGGGAGGAAATGGAGATGAAAAATGGCTCAGAGAGGTAAAGCTCTTAACTAGAGTTTTCTACCTGATATCTGGACTACTAACTAGGTGGGCCCAAATCTTTGGGTTTTAATTACACTTGGGTGATTATTAGATCTTTTATTTCTGAACACAAACCCATTCATCTTTCCCACAAATTCTGATATTTCCCTTTTTTTTTTTTTTTAAATTTTTTTATGGAAAGGCTTATGGGTTTTCCAGGGAATGGAAGCTCCTATGCTGGTTTTGTTATTTTTCTAAGCCTCATGTCTTTTGATTTTATTTATTTATTCATTTTTGGTTCTGCTGGATCTTAATTGCCATGTGGGCTTTTCTCTAGTTGTAGCGTGCAGGAGTCTCACTGTGGTGGCTTCTCTTGTTGTCAAGCACAGGCTCTAGGGCAATACCAGGCTCTAGGGCGATACCAGGCTCTAGAGCACATGCTCAATAGTTCTGACACACAGGTTCAGTTGCTCTGAAGCATGTGGAATCTTCCCAGATCAGGGATGGAACCTCTGTCTCCTGCATTGGCAGGTAGATTCTTTACCACTGAGCCACCAGCAAAGCCCCTATGCTTTTCTTGATGGTGGTATATTCAGTGTGTAGCAACATCTCTTGGCCTTTTGGTGGTCCTTAAGGAAAGAGGGACCTAAAAAAAGGAGTATGAATGTAGTTACTATAAACAATAATGAAGCATGAAATATCTCCTTAACTTTAGGCAGGGCAAGGAACTCTTCAAGCACCTTCTGTTTGTGGATTTTCAAAATGTGTGTGTGCGTGGAAATGGGAAGGGGAGGGTTTCTCATTAATTTTGGTGGACACCTACTTCCAGTTTTCCTGCTGGAGCTAAAGCAGCTATTACCTCATATTTTACATGGGAAGGCACTGAAACAGGTTGAATACGTTGCCTACCACCATACAGCTAGTGGTGAAATAGTGTTATCCCAAACTAGGAGTCTGACTCCTGAGCCTGTGTTGTCCTGTATGCAGTACTGAGCTGCTTCTATTGGGATGCATGCATGCATGCCAAGTTGATTCAGTTATGTCTGACTTTGGGACCCTCTGGACTGTAGCCCACCAGGCTCCTCTGTCCATGGAATTCTCCAGGCAAGAATACTGGAATGTGTTGCCAAGCCCTCCTCCAGAGGATCTTTCTGATACTTGTTCTTATATGCAAGGAGAAGGCAATTCCAGATACACCTTTGGTCTTGTTGGCAGGAGTCTCTCAAGGGAAGTTCTTAAAATATTCTTGCTGTTGAAGATGATGTACATGAAACATTCTATAATCAAGCTTTAGGGCGGCTGTTCTCAGAGTTTGGCTCTCAGACCTGCAGCATCCTTATTACCTGGGAACTTGTTAGAAATGCAAATCCCAGCCCCCCAACCCCCATGCTCTTTCTAGACCAATTCTGGAAAGTTAGAAACTCTGATGGGATGGAGTTAAACAAGCTCCAGGTGATTCTGATGGAAGATTGAAGCTGGCTTCTGCTTTAAGCCTCTCCTCCCATTGGCATTGCTACTTTAGTGCTAATTTTTAAAAAGGGGTTAGTTGTTGACCACGATTGCCATCCTGTATGTAAATTCTGAGGTAGCTTCGTGATTTCCTTGTGTCCCCTACTCGCTGCCCCATGAAAGCTGAAATGAGTCCAGCCAGGAAGTGCCACCTAGAGACAAGACCCACCTTGTAGAAAAGAACTGAGTTTTCATCTTCTCATTGGGTATTTGCTTGGTTCCTTACTGTTTTTAAACTTGTAAATGATGCCTATAATAAGCTTACCAACTTTTATACAAATGACCTTACTGGGGTTTTAGTATTTTCACAGTACAGGATGGACTTAGGGTCTAAGAGAGGTTGAACATTAAGCTTACTGGTAATTGCTATGAATTTTAGAAAAGTATATATATTTCTCTTTCTGTAAGAAATTTAAAACTATAGAAGAAGAAGAAGGGAATAAGGATTTATTTCTGTTATCCACACTTGCTGGCATTTTGGTTGTTTTGTCTTTCCCTAAAAATCTGTGCACACCTGCACATGCACACTTTTCTCTATGACTAAATAGCTTTGAATCCTGGTTCCTCCTTAGTTTTCTAAGGTTAACATTTATTCATTGGAGAAGGAAATGGAAACCCACTCCAGAATTCTTGCTTGGAGAACCCCATGGACAGAGGAGCATGGTGTGCTACAGTCTATGGGGTTGCAAAGAGTCGGACATGGCTTAGTGACTGAACAACATTTATTCATAGCATTAAATAATATTCAACACGTGGTATTTAATTTTAAGTAGTGAGTCTTTGAGTCTTTCAGAGAAGGCAATGGAACCCCGCTCCAGTACTCTTGCCTGAAAAATCCCATGGATGAAGGAGCCTGGTGGGCTACAGTCCACAGGGTCACTAAGAGTTGGACACGACTGAGCAACTTCACATTGCTTCTTGTCCTGCATACAGATTTCTCAGGAGACAGGTCAGGTGGTCTGGTATTCCCATCTAAGAATTTTTCACAATTTGTTGTGATCTACACAGTCAAAGGCTTTGGCATAGCCAATAAAGCAGAAATAGTTTTTTTTGGAACTCTCTTGCTTTTTCGATGATACAACAGATGTTGGCAATTTGATCTCTGGTTCCTCTGCCTTTTCCAAAACCAGCTTGAACATCTGGAATTTCACTGTTCATGTGCTGTTGAAGCCTGTATTGGAGAATTTTGAGTGTTACTTTGCTAGCTTATGAGATGAGTGCAATTGTGTGGTAGTTTGAACATTCTTTGGCATTGCCTTTCTTTGGGATAGGGATGAAAACTGACCTTTTCCAGTCCTGTGGCCACTGCTGAGTTTTCCAAATTTAGGATATCTCCAAATACCCCAAATGTGGGGACATCTGGTATCTCCTTATGGCCACTCCAGCCCCACACAGTGCCCCTTTGTTATAAGATAGGCCCCATTTTTCCAAAGCAGCCCATTTTCCCATCATAGTTTATTGAATAATTCTCCTTCTTCCCCATTATTCAAAATCAGTGGCCTAGTTTATGAACCGTGTCTAGCTGGGGACTAGACTGTCTAGTCTGCTGAGACTCTCCCTGGCGATGTCCCCACTGCCCTCCACTGCAGCCTCTGGGGTGAGCTCTGAATTTCTTTCCCCCCTCATCCCAGAGGCTAGCAGTTTGGGGGTGAGTGCAGGACCTATCCCCAGAGATGACGGTGGGGCAGGGTCTTGGACCAGATGCACTTGGCCCATTAGGGAGTGATTACATCCGCAATCCCCTGACCCTGACCACATCTTAGTCAGTGAACTGTCCCCTTGTAGAGGGAGTGTGAATGTGGAAACTGTCTCTGGTGTCAAGTCAGTCTCTCCAGAGACTTCTGTCAGAGAAGCTGAAGACATGAGGGGTTTGTGAACTGGCTGAGTGCTGAGATGGTTTAGGGAGGTGATCCTGTTGAAAACTCACTGAATCAGCTTGAGAGGTGTCAACTAGTGTTCATTCAAATGTGTCAAGCAGATAATTTGCCTTTCTGATCCCAACACTTGTTAATACCCTTCCTTTGTATACCTTTTGTAAAACAAATAGATGGTCAGATGTTTCTCAAAATAGGTTTATTCAGGATCATCAATGAATTGCAATTCCATACCTGTAATCATGGTGTGCCATCTGCAGTTCTTCTAAGTGCTAGGGACGGAGAACTTTTTTATGGAGGGGAAAAGAAGTTGGGAGGGCTATAGTATACAGACTCCATAGCTTTCATTGGCTGAGTCAATTGGCAAGGGCCAGTAAAGAAGAGGAGTCTTTCTTCATCCTGTTGGGTGCTGCTATCAAAGTTAGCAACCTCATCCATCAAAGTTAGCAGAGGCTTTCTATTGGGGCCCACAAGGGGTAACTCAGGAACTCTGCTGTGGTGATGGCTGCTGTTTGTCTGGCGGGACATCTTTAGAGCAACACAGATCCTCTCAGTTGGCCCCTCAGCAGCCTTGGGAGGTGTTACTCCCATTCACCAGAGGCCCATACCCAGAGGTTTTGTGGCTAGTCCAAGGTTGTAACAAATCAGAAAGTGGCAACATCTAGATTCTACACAGGAAGAGTTCCACCTGAGGCAGATTGAGTGGAATTTTTTTCTCATTTAATTAAAAAAATAGTAATAAAATGCATACAATAGAAAATTTACCGTCTGAACTATTTTTAACCATCTGGTTCAGTGTTTTTAAGTACATTCACATTATTGTGCAACCAATTTCCAGAACTCATCTCATCCTGTATTAGTGTGCTGTCAAAGATGAACTCCCAACTCCCCTTCCCCCCAGCCCCTGACAACCACAGGCCCACCTTGTTTCTCTCTGAACCTGACTGCTCTCAGGTACCTTCATGTAAGTGGAATCAAGCAGTGTTTTGTCATTTGTGATACACCGTGCTGTGCTTAGTCACTCAGTGGTGCCTGACTCTCTGTGACCACACACACTATATAGCCCGCCAGGTTCCTCTGTCCCTGGGGATTCTCCAGGCAAGAATACTGGAGTGTATTGCCATACCTTCCTCCAGGGGAATCTTCTCCACCCAGAGAAGATCAAACCCAGATCTCCTGCACTGCAGGTGGATTGTTTACCATCTGAGCCACAAGGGAAGCCTGCAAATACTGGAGTGGGTAGCCTATCCCTCCTCCAGGGAATTTTCCTGACCCAGGAATCGAACCAGGGTCTCTCTGCATTGAACACGAATTCTTTACCAGCTGGGAACCAGGGAGGCCCTCATCCTGTATAAGTGTATTATCAAACACTAACTCCCCTTCTCCCCTGTCCCCTTCCACCCAGCCTCTGACAACCACAGGGCCACTTTGATTTTTTTTTTAATTGGAGGCTAATTACTTTACAGTATTTTTGCCATACATTTACATGAATCAGCCATGGTTGTACATGTGTTCCCCATCCTGACCATCCCACCCCATCTTATCTCTCAGGGTCATCCCAGTGAACCAGCCCTGAGTTCCCTGCCTCATGCATCGAACCTGGACTGGCAATCTGTTTCACATATGATAATATACATGGTTCAATGCTATTCTCTCAAATTATCCCACCCTTGCCTTTTCCCACAGAGTCCAACAGTCTGTTCTTTACATCTGTGTCTCTTTCGCTGTCTCACATATAGGATCATTGTTACCATCTTTCTAAATTCCATATATATGCATTAATATACTGTATTGGTGTTTTTCTTTCTGACTTACTTCACTCTGTATAATAGGCTCCAGTTTCATCCACCTCATTAGAACTGATTCAAATGCATTCTTTTTAATAGCTGAGTAATATTCCATTGTGTATATGTACCACAGCTTTCTTATCCATTAATCTGCTGATGGACATCTAGGTTGCTTCCATGTCCTGGCTATTGTAAACAGTGCTGCGATGAACACTGGGGTACACGTGTCTCTCTAAATTCTGGTTTCCTTGGTGTGTACGCCCAGGAGTGGGATTACAGGGTCTTATGGCAGTTCTATTTCCAGTTTTTTAAGGAATCTCCACACTGTTCTCCAAGTACTAGTTTGCATTCCCCGCAACAGTGTAAGAAGGTTCCTTTTTCTCCACACCCTCTCCAGCATTTATTGTTTGTAGACTTTTTGATAGCAGCCATTCTGACCGGCATGAGATGCTACCTCATTGTGGTTTTGATTTGCATTTCTCTGATGATGAGTGATGTTGAGCATCTTTTCATGTGTTTGTTAGCCATCTGTATGTCTTCTTTGGAGAGATGTCTGTTTAGTTCTTTGGCCCATTTTTTGATTGGGTCATTTATTTTTCTGGAATTGAGCTGCAGGAGCTGCTTGTATATTTTTGAGATTAATTCTTTGTCAGTTATTTCATTTGCTATTATTTTCTCCCATTCTGAAGGCTTTCTTTTCACCTTGCTTATAGTTTCCTTTGTTGTACAAAAGCTTTTAAGTTTAATTAGGTCCCATTTGTTTATTTTTGCTTTTATTTCCATTACTCTGGGAAGTGAATCATAGAGGATCCTGCTGTGATTTACGTCAGAGAGTGTTTTGCCTATGTTTTCCTCTAGGAGTTTTATAGTTTCTGGTGTTACATTTAGATATGTAATCCATTTTGAGTTTATTTTTGTGTATGGTGTTAGAAAGTGTTCTAGTTTCATTCTTTTACAAGTGGTTGACCAGTTTTCCCAGCACCACTTATTAAAGAGATTGTCTTTTCTCCTTTGTATATTCTTCACAGGGCCACCTTGTTTCTCTCTGAATCTGACTGCTCTCAGTACCTTCATGCAAGTGGAATCATGCAGTGTTTTGTCACACACTGTTTTACATCCCCTACCATCAGTGTGTAAGGGTTCCTGTTTGTCCACATCCTTGCCAAACCTTCTTTTCTCTTTTTTCCCCCTATAGTATCCCTCCTAATACATATGAGGTGATATCTCCTTGTGGTTTTGGTTTGTATTTCCTTAATGATTAGTGATGATGAGAATCCTTTCCTGTGCTAAAAGAATTTTTAAAAAGGCCTTTCAGGGTAGGTCCCAGTGCTAATTCCCTGAGTGTTTTCTGTAGGGAATGACTGTAGGATAAATGGGCTAACTTGTTTCAAACCTGTTTAATGGTGATGCTCACTGATAACTTTTGTTTTGGAAGGAGATTCAGACCTAGATATATTAATGGTCTTGGAAATGCTGAACTGAAGTGGAAAAGGAGATGGGGACAGATAGTTGAGGTACTGGGTCACCAGTACTACTGCTGGGACTAGAAACCAGTCTTTTGACTCCTGGACTGGGGTTCTTTAAGAGTACCTATCTACTAGAATTAGCAAAATCTGAAGGTCAGTCTCTCTTACTGCTTCTTTAATAATTCATAGGCATTCACTTATTCAACATATAATTCTTGAGCATCTCCTCTGTAACCATATTATGCTGGGAATCATGCAATAAATAGGAGGATGGCTATCACCACTTTCAAGGGTGGTGACTATCTGGCCTTGGAAATTTCCTTACCCTGCAAAATCATTAAGACGGTGCTAATCTTTGGGCTGTCTCTGCATATTAATATCATTTAATAATGCATAGTGGATTTGAATAGGTTTGGGGGAGGATCCTCTGTACAGTTTCTTTTTTTCCTTTTATAGTTAATAATTTTCAGAGAGATGATTTGATATTATATAACTATTATACAT
The DNA here is from genome assembly GCF_003369695.1 of Bos indicus x Bos taurus. Lineage (NCBI taxonomy): Eukaryota > Metazoa > Chordata > Mammalia > Artiodactyla > Bovidae > Bos > Bos indicus x Bos taurus. The sequence goes on along the minus strand of NW_020867067.1, from coordinate 800,980 downwards.
GCTGTCACTTCAGTCATGTCTGACTCTTTGTGACCCTGTGGACTGTGGCCCGCCAGGCTCCTCTGTCCATGGGATTCTCCAAGTGAGAACACTGGAGTGGGTTGCCATGCCCTTCTCCATAAATATTGTGCTCTATATCAAAGTTTCACCCACTAGATTTTTCTTCAGTGGAAAATTTTCTGCCTCTATTGTTCCTTCTAAATTTCTTTGCATTTTATTAAGCAAGATATTTCCCTTCTCTCCTGTTTATGGAACAGTAAACATAATGGATTTTGTTATTTAATGGGTTACACTTTTTCATGGTTCCGTGATTTTTAAAAAAGTTTGGATACTTCCCTTTTATCCTTCTGTCTTTCCTTCTTATGATACATCCTCAGCCACTGTGGAGAAGAAGACTTGTATCCCAAGACCACTTTTGTCCTAGTGACATGGAAGTTCTCTCAGTTTCTAGAATGTCTTGGGACTCCCCAGCCCTACAGAATTTCTTCCCTAGCCCACTACACCCACCTCCTAATCAGTAGCTGGCCCACCTCTATCTCCATTTAGGGCCCTTCTCCATAGTGACACCAAAATTAACTTCCTAAAACTCTAATCATGTACATTTTAGGCATAAAATTGTTTTCCCCTGTCAGATCAATTCATATGTAGTGCTAGTTAGAACTGTTAATAATATACTTCTGAACCTGTATTCTAGTCTCATCACTACCATCTTCATAAAGTACACTCTGTTTTTCTGGGTTCAGAATGTCTTACTGTTTCTTACAGACTGCATTTCAGAGTGGTTCTGCTTTTATTCTTGATTTTCCATATGATCACCCTGCCACTCATCTAATCATATGCTGATTGGTTTAGGCCTTAGGCCACTGCTCCTCTCTGAGATAATCACTGTGGCCAGAGGATGAGTCCTTTGAGGGACCAGGGGCTCTCAATACCTACTGCCTGTCAGAACCACCTCTCCCTCCAGAGATCCCAGTCTCGTGGCTGTAGGTGTGTCTGGGCATCAGAGAGACTTCCCAGGTGATTCTAATGTGTAACCAGGTTTATGAAGCAGTGACTTTGGCCAATCCGAGACCCTACTAGTGGCTGCCACTCACTGGGGGTGGGGTGGGTGGAAGTTGGGAGGAAACTATGACCTCCTACAGTACAATTACAGTGGTGTGGCTGTGCTCTGTTGATTGAGCAAAAGCCTTTTGAGGGCTACCCTGCTTTCAGCAATATTTTAAACTTAAAATTACATTTTTATGAATCCATCTACATAACTTTGAAAAAGAGCATCACATATTTTTTCAACATCCCATTTGTTTTCATTTACAGGTAAAACTAGGTGAGCATGTGCTCCAGGGATTGCCTTCCAACACTTCTTTGTGGTCTTTGTCCACTGGATGGAAATCTCATGTCCATGCACTAGCTGCCAGCTTTCCTCTGCCTCTCATAGAGATGACAGGGGACTGAGGGGTCATGGTAGGTACAGGGACATTGATAGAAGTGGAGTGCTAGGCACTGTTGCTTCCTTGCAGCACCCAGAGTCTTGGAATATTACCTGTAATTGTGTGTGTGTCCATGTGCACACACAAACACACATACAGGCATGGCTGTCCCAAGTGACTGTGGGTAACAGGGAAGACAGCTTGTGATCCCACCTACAGAGTGCAAGTGAGGAGTGGTGGCCAGGTGAGCTCCCTAGGTGTCATCACAGGCACTTTTGTTGGCAGGATCTGATCCCTTTATTTTTTTTTTGGAAGAAGGATTTTAGTATCTTGTTTTTAAAATACTGAAATATGGTTGATTTACAATATCGGGTTAGTTTCAGGTATACAGCAAAGTGATTCAATTATACACACACACACACATTTTTTCAGATTCTTTTCTATTATAGGGTGTTACAAGATCTTGAGTACAGTTCCCTGTGCTATTCAGTAGGTCCTTGCTGTTTATCTAATTTTTATATATAATAGTGTGTATCTGTTAATCCCAGACTCCAAATATAGCTCTCCCTCCTTTCCTCTTTGATAACCGTAAGTTTCTATTTTGAGTCTGTTTCTGTTTTGTAAATAAGCTCACCTGTATCATATTTTAGATTCCACATATAAGTGACATCGTATGATATTTATCTTTCTGTTCCTGACTTACTTCACTTAGTATGATCCCTAGCTCCATCCATCTTGCTGCAAGTAGCACTGTTTCATTCCTTTTTATATATATTTATTTTTGGCTGTGCTGGGTCTTTGTTGCTGTGTGGGTTTTTCTCTAGTTGTGGTGAGAGGGGGCTACTCTCTAGTTGCAGTTCTTGGACTCATTGCGGTGATGTCGCTCGTGGAGCACACGCTCTAGGGCATGTGGCCTTTAGTAAGCAGTTGTAGCTTGTGGGCTCGAGAGAGTGGGCTCCATAGTTGAGATGCACCAGCTTAGTTGCTGCACATGTGGGATGTGGGATCTTTTCAGATCAGAGATCAAACCTGTATCTCCTGCATTGGCAGACATATTCTTCACCACTGAGCCACCAGGGAAGCCCTCATTCTTTTTAAAAAATATTTTATTTATTTTTGGATGTGCCGGGTCACAGTTGTGGTTGGCGGGCTTAGTAGTTGTAGTATTTAGGCTTAGTTGCTCCGTGGCATGTGGGATTTTAGTTCCCTGACCAGGAATTGAATCTGCATCCCCTGCATTGGTAGGTGGATTCTTAACTACTGGACCACCAGGGGAGTCCCATTTCTTTTTTTGTTTTTGTTTTAAATGACTGAGTAATCCATTCTCTCTCTATATATATGCACCATATCTTTATCCATTCATCTGTTGATGGATATTTAGGTTATTTTCATGTCTTGTCTATTGTGAATAGTGTTTCTATGAACATTAGGGTGCATGTATCTTTTTGAATGAAAGTTTCTGTCTTTTCTGGATAACCCAGGAGTGGTTATAGCTGTATCACATGGTAACTCTATTTTTAGTTTTTTAAGAAACCTCCATACTGTTTTCCATACTGGCTGTACCAATCTGCATTTCCACCAACAGTGTAGCTCCACACCCTCTCCAGCATTTGTTATTTGTGTTTTTATGATGATGGCCATTCTGACCAAACCTCATTGTGGTTTTGATTTGTACTTCTCTAATAGCAGTATAGAGCATCTTTTTGTGTGCATGTTGGTCAATGTATGGCTTATTTGGAGAAATGTCTATGTTTTCTACCCATTTTTTGATTGGGTTGTTTTTGTTTTTTGTTTTGTTTTTGATAATGAGTTATATGAACTGTTTGTATAGTTTGGAAATTAACCCCTTGTTGGTCATTGCATCATTTGCAAATATTTTCTCCCAGTATTTAGGTTGCATTTTCATTTTGTCTTCTGTGCTGAGCAAAAGCTTTTAAGTTTAATTAGGTTCCCATTTGTTTATTTTTGAATTTGTTTCCTTTACTCTAGGAGATAGATCCAAAAAATATTGCTGAGATTTATCCCAGCGTGTACTGCCTATGTTTTCCACTAAGAGTTTTATTAAGGTCTTACATTGAGATTTTAATCCATTTTTAGTTTATTTTCACATATGGTATTAGATAATTTGTCATTTTATTCTTTCACATGTAGCTATCCAGTTTTCCCAGTACCACTTATTGAAGAGACTGCCTTTTTCCTATTGTATATTCTTGCCTATTCTTTGTCCTAGATTAACTGACCATGAGTAGTGCATGGGTTTATTTCAGGACCTGATCCCTTTAAACTATATACAAGCTGGCCTTCCATATCCCACACACACTTCATTCTTTTTTTGTGACCAGGGAACTAAGAGTGCAGACATAAGACACAGCCCCAGGGCTGCTTGTAGCATGTGAGAGAAAAGAGGTCCTGCCTGTTCGCTGTCCTCAGGACCTCTGCCTTGTTAAATGTGAGTCCACTTCTGGGAAGACCCTTCTGGAGTGGCTTGCAGCTGGTTATCAAAACAGGTATGAATGGTTTACCAAAAAAGAAACATATCTGCCTTAAATGCCTGCCTGTGCAGCCTCAAAGCAGACAAAAGTCTCATTAGCATAGGAGGTATAAAGCCACCTGTTCAAATAATTCAGATCAATAGTGAGAAACAGCCTTGGGAAGAAGAGAATCCCAAACCAGTGCAAATACTGAAACACTGAATACTTCATCATAGTAAGGAAGTGTTTCCCTGTTTGTAATGCAAAATGCAAGGATTAGTTTCAGCAGCCTATTTGATTCCATCAGATTTTGTAACATTCTGCAAATAGAAATATGGGACAAAAATTCAGTTTCCTCTAGTCTGGAAATCCTGATTTGAGGTAATGGGTGAGCAGAATGGGTTCTGTTCATGAGCATAGCGGATATGCTGTATCTCTGGTTGTTGTTACTGCCTGTTTACATCCCAACAGAACAAAACATGATTTCATCAGTATCAATTGTCAATATTTTTGAAACATTTTTCTTTCATGAAGTAAAAGTGGTGGGGGTGGTGGTTGGGGGCAGGGAGGAGTACGAACCACTACAGAAAAAGGAGCCAAGAGAAACTTGACTTGGGAAGAGTGAGTGGGAGATCAAAGGGCTATAGTGGCAGAGCTGGTAGGGGAGGACCAGAGCCCGCAGTGTGGGAACAGAGCCCATGGATGCATCGGGATGTGGGGAAAGAAGGGACCAGACTGCCTTTAAACCAGGGAAAGAGGCCTCTGCCCTGAGCCTCACACTTTAGAGGACCCCAGTCTAGCCCTTTAGCCCTCCAGTATACATGGGGTGAAGCCTCTGAGAGCCAAGCAGACACACCTGTCCAGAGCCCTCTCCTCCAGATGCTCACTTGGCCGAGTGTGGCCAAGCAGCATCAGTATTCTCTGGATGGAGGTGAAAAATGCAGGCTCCCAGGCCTGCCCTCTGACCATAGCATGTTAACAAGAGTCTGCAGCCTCACAAGATCCCCCTAGGGATTACTGGCACCTTAAAGATCCAGAAGCACTGATGTAGACACTCAGGGTACCCAGGATCCCAGAATGACCTGCCCCAATGGTCCCAACTCACTTCAACAGCCTGTATGGGCCTGTTGCCTGAGTCCATCCTCCCTTGGGCAACAGCACCAGGCAACTCCTCAGGCATGAGTAGTCCTGGGCCTAGGAAGCCCGTCTTCCAGGGCAGAGTGGGGTGGACAGCATGTTTGAAAGAGCTTAATTTACTGGATCCTTGACAGCAGTAAGTATTGTCTGTTATAATCCTTATGATTTGGAGAACACAATATGCCCTTATTATTTTCACTGTATTTGCTATAAAACAGGGAAGGAAAAACAGTAGTGGTAGTAATTTAGTTGCTAAGTTGTGTCCAACTTTTGCGAGCCCATGGACTGTAGCCTGCTGAGTTCCTCTGTCCATGGGAATCTCCAGGCAAGAAGACTGGAGTGGGTTGCCATGTCCTTCCCCAGGAGATCTTCTTGACCCAGGAATCAAACCCGGGTCTCCTGCATTGCAGGCAGATTCTTTACTGACTGAGCTATGAGGGAACTAATGTGTTTTATAATCCTTGTGACTTGGAGAACACAATATCCCCTTATAATTTTCATTGTATTTTCCATAAAACAACAAGGAAGAAAAAAATGTAAATATTTAGTAAAAGAAATCTGCAAATTTCAGTAGAACTTTAAAGTGACCAGAGATGTTAATCTGTTAGGTGAAATCAGACATCCCTGTTTCTCAGCATTATCTCCAATTGTCAAGATGAACTTTCTGAAAATGGTTTCCTACTTGGAGGAAAGGAATTCTGGAATCATTAACCTTCTCCTGTGTGTCCTTGTGTGTCGGCTTTGTTACTATATATACAGGTAGTATCAAAGCAGCAGCCATACTTTCTTACAAAGCCCACCTGTGCAGAGTCAGAGCCATTAAACCAGTCTTTAAGAAAATTAAGGAAAAAGTGTTGGTCTATTTTCATATTAAGAAAAGGCCTACCAGAATAAACCTGACTGGCACAACTCCAGGTAGAAATATCTATATATTACAGGAAAAGATAAGTCTTTTGGAGAAAATGAACTTATACCAGAACGCATGCTTTGGAGGAGTCTACAGCGCTTCTGATGAGCAGTGGTTTGTGTTCCCCCTGCCCCTGGAGGCCTCAGGCACCCACTCCTCACTGCAGCTCTGCTATTGGCAGAACCTCAAAACACAGGAGATCCCACAGGGGCCCCTCCCTCTAACAACAGTGGATTGAATGGTTCACAGGTGAGTCTGTATTTGGTATTATTTTTATACCCATCAAAAGAAATCACCTAAGGCTGTAGGCTGCCTCTGTGAAAAGTAATTTTGTTAGCAGAAAGCACCTTGACCTCCACATGCTCCCTAAAGAGGCTGTGCATATTTCTGTGTTTTCACCCCAAACTAGACCAGAGCCCTGCAGCTTGCAGGGAGCTGTGTAAATGATACAAAACTAAAACTTGTCTTAACCTTTGTCATTGATATTTTTAAAGAGTACAGGCCAGCTTTTTTGTACAATGTCTTCAAATGTGTTGTCTGTTAATTTAATTTAGGCTATCATTTTTTTTTTTCTTCTTTTGGAAGCAAGGGAAATAATACCATAGAAATGATAGTCACTATCTCATACATCAAGAGGCAAGGGTGTCAGTCAATCCATTACTGGTCAAGTTAATTCTGGTCACTTGGTTAGGATTCTGCCTGCCAGGTTTTTCCCCTTTAAACATACAATTCCTCCCTTATTAACTAATTAATCTGGAAAGATACTTTTAGTCTATGCAAAATTCCATCTCCCCCACCTTCCAAATACTCACTTGATATCCATTTATCAGCCAATATTGAATTTTGTGAGTTACTTGTGACAATTATGACTATGCTTTTTGTCAATTTTTCTCCATTTGTTAGTTGGCATTCTACTGCAGGAAGGAGCTTGCCCTTCCTATTTTATATTTAATTAGAATCAGTATAAACTCATAGATTTAAAAAATTTGTGTTATATGAAGTTTTAAAATCCTCAGTCCTTTGCTGATTGTTCTTTATACCATTTCAAATGTGATATAATTTCTGTCTACATAGTCTGAAAAATTTAATTTTAAAAATGTTTTTCATTTTTTTAAGTAAAATTAAGTATGATTAGCTTTTGGATCAAACACTGGTTTGGAATACCCAAAGCTTCCATTTATTGGAATGGATAATTGTGAGTTGGCTAGTTTTATGAGCATGGTTACTGATTGAGAAGAATGAATTTTCATCAAAACCATACAAGGTAAGCTTACTATAAAATATTATTAGTGTATCTAAACCTTGATCATGGTTCTTGAAAAAACATACAACCCCAATTTGACTCCCAGGGTAAATTAGATGGGTGTGGAATATAGTATGGAGGTTTCACAGGGCTTGGGATATAGTATTCCTTCTATTAATTTTTTTTTTTTAATTCAAATAAGCATACATTTCTCTCAGGTTTTCAAAGCATACACTGCTGTTATAATGTTTGAAAAAAATGAGGTAAATTTCCTTAGAACATTAGATTTAAAAATCAAAAGCTCATCAATCCCTAGTTCTTCAGTTTTTAAAGGAAAATCAGCAGCTTATACAGAAAACCTTGTGTTTTCTGAAGAGCTTCTAAAGTGACCTAATGTGTTTCCAGGTACCTTCTTCAATATAAAGACCATGCTGTTGATTCAAGAATAGAATAGATGTAAGCATATGCACAGTACTGTTGTTAGACTTAAGGGGAAAAAAATCTCTTGAGAAGGAATTTATTTTTTATGCCATTAAAATATTTCTAATGTATAGTGGAAAGCCTGTATGGTTTAAAGATTAATATTAATAAAAGGGATGTGTTGAGAGCTAATCACATATCCAATATTGTTCTAAGCAGTGCTTCCCAATTGTCTGGGGTTAAGAATCAGTTTTATTAAAATGTTCAGCCCACGCAAACTAACCAATGATCCCACTGTGCTGCCGACGGCTGCTCACGGCTAATGAGCAGCTCCACCATGTGTACCTCCCCGTAAGTGTGATACTCACGCTGGTCTCTGGCCTGTTCAGGATCCCACCCATCCTGAGTGTAGATCTTTTTAAAATAGTGAACAGCTGTGAGTTTCTAACTTTTTTGAAATTCCTATACTTATTTTTAACATAGTTACAAACAGCTTATGGACTGGTACTAGCCCACAGACTATATTGTGACTGTTACTGTCATATTTAATCTTTGCAACAGCCACTCTGGGGGCTTAGATGGTAAAGAATCTGCCTGCAATGCAGGAGACCCAGGTTCAAACCCCCTGGAAAGGGGAATGGCTACCCACTCCAGTATTCTTGCCTGGAGAATACCATGGACAGAGGAGCCTGGCAGGTTACAGTCCGTGGCGTCACAGAGTCAAACACGACTGAGCAACTAACACTTTCCTTTTCTGAGAAACAGACCAGCCTTCTACTTTTCAAAGAAATTGAGGCACACTGGGATTCCCAACCTTGAGAGCCCACGATTAACAGGTAGCAGAACTTGTATCCAAACCCAGTCAGTGCCCAGTGGAGCTAGTATCTGTCCCTGGAAGGCTGACTCCAGAGCTTGTGTTCCTGCCTCTGTGCTTGTGTCATTTTTAACCACATGTGAAGACAGAACAGTTTGGGTTAGGCCAACAGATGAGGACCTCCTCAAATACATCTTCTACAGTCTACAAACCTCCTCCATCTATACACATACTTCTCTCCTCACCAAGGTCAATGATTCCATCCTTTCTTTTCTTAGATACTTTTTTGTCCATCATCCCAACCAAAGCAGATGTTCAAAGGCAGGAACTATATTCATTTTCCAGATGAAGAAGCTGAGATTCAGAATTTAAGATATTTACCTAAGCATGTACCTAAGGCTACATGGCTATAGGGTGAAAAAGTGAAAGTGTTACTCAGTCATATGCAACTCTTTGCAACTCCATGGACTGTAGCCCTCCAGGTTCCTCTGTCCATGGAATTCTCCAGCAAGAATACGGGAGTGGGTTGCCATGCCCTTCTCTAAGGCATCTTCCCAACCCAGGGATGGAACCCAGGTCTCCTGCAGTGCAGGCAGATTCTTTACCATTTACCAGAACCCATTTCATCAAGGATGGTGCCAGTTTATTGACCTGACACCTTGGCTATTTATTGCTTTCCTTTCACTCTCAACTGTCCCACTTCTGACAGTACATTCTTTGGGCACCCACACTGTTATTGAGTGGCAAAGAACTGGCATTCAGACCTGTGTGACTGGCTCTAAAACCAGGGCTTTCTGTTATCCCAAACTAGCTCTTAGAATGTCAAAATTATAAAGTTAAGAAGGAAGGTTTGCTCTTGGTCAACAGTCATTCAGCAAACATTTATTGTGCACTCACTATGTGACAGTGACTGTGCTGGAAGATGTAATTAAAAAGTGAATAGGGTACAGTTCCAAGTCTCTAGAAGCCCATGGTTTTAAGACCTGCAGACTCCAGTCAGGGCAGGCTATGTAAATTACGGGACCAGGTGCAAAATGGAAAAAGGAGGGCCCCTTGTTTAAAAATTATCTCAAGATGGCAAAAACAGAACACTAACCAAGTGTTCTTAATAAATGAGAGGTGGCTAGAGTATAACAGAAATACGAGTTACCTAGGATGAGGATTGACCTTAAGGTGGCTACAACTGACCCTGTGGATATCTCCCCTACATGGGCCTTGGCTTTTTTAGACCAGAGATCATTAAGGAGAATTACTTCCTCATTTTGACTTAACTGTAAGTAACCAAGAGTTTCCCCCACAGCACATCCTTATCACCTACCTCTGGAGCTGTGACACATGCTGTGGGGGGACATGGAGACGTGCTGTCCTCACTTCCCTTCAAGGACTTGTTGTTCAGCTGCTGGAAGTGCTGCCAGTGGGCAGTCTTCAGTCACCAGTTTTTCTGAAGGCAGCTTCTATGCAATGACCTGTCCAGGTAGAGATATAAAGCCCTGGCCAGTGGACATGTCAGGATAACCTTGAAAGGCCATCTTCACTCCAGAGCCCCCACAGGGTCAGATAAGGTTGCCTGGCCAATATTCCAGCTTGACTTTTTCCCTCTGTATCCTTATCCCATTTCTTTCCTCTTCATTCCACAAGTGTTGATGCCAGGGGCACCCCTAATACGCATGCCAACACTTAGCAGCATCCACGTCTGCATCTCAGAGAACCAACCTGCACGAGGTATCAAAAAACATTCCAGTACTTGGGGAGGATTTTTATTTGAACATTACTGTTTATATATATAACATTTTTAAATTGCCAAATAAAATGGTGGAAACAAGGATTTGTGAATGTGGTTACCTTTGGTTTAAAACCCTCAATCTAAAGTTGTCTGACCAAAATGAAAGTTATATATTAATAATAAAAGAAAACTATCATGTTGAACTATATGAAAGTACCATTTTATAGGTTAAAAAAAAGGCTGAATGATAGCAGTTACATACACAGAGTTCAATCTAACAGAAAAAATCGATTAACATTTAAATTTAGAGAACTTTACACTTATTAATAACTCATGGATAAAATATATAATTAATGAATCAAATTAGAAATCAGAAACTACATAATACTATGGTTATTGATCAGTGCCAAGTACCAAAACTTGTAGGCTGCAGCTAAAGTGGGACTTAGGGGGTAAAAAAAAGGCTCTATGTAGTTATAAAAAGAAGTAAGTTAAAAATGAATGTTTCCAATTTAACAAATTAGAGAAAAAAATCTCAAATGTGGAGGGAAATAAAGAATACTATGAACTAGAAAACAAAAAAAACTAGAGAGATTCAATCAAGCCAAAAAAATTGATTCTTTGAAAATAGGAAAAAGTCATGTAAGACTATTCATAAAAGACTCAAAGAAAATTAAAAAGCATTAAACCACAATTATAGATGCTGCAGAAATTAAACATAAGATATTGTGAATAACCTTATGCTAATCAAGCTTAAAATTCACAGAAACAGATTCACTCCTAGAGAAATGAAACTTAACCAAAATTGACTCTGTAGAAATAACAAACTGAATAGTCCTAAAATAATTACCAGAAATTAGCCAGACATTGATGGTTACACAGCATACAGAATATGATTAGTGCCACTGCAACTGTATCTTCAAAAACAGTTATGTGGCAAATTGTTATACATATTTCATGATTAAAAAAATGTAAAAAAATCCTCAATCTAGAAGATAATCATACATATTTTCTTATTTACCAAATCACCTAGAAGGGCTCCTATTTTCAAAAAGTATATTTCTCTCCCTTCTCTTTTAAAATATATAATGTTGTCCTTCTGTATTTTTTCTTTTCCCTGGAGGAAGGATGCCCTGCTCTCATATAATGTCACTTAAACTAATCTACATTTTTTTGTTTTTCCCATTTTCTCTGTACTGTTTTAACCAGAGGTCTTTGGGTAGGATAATAGAACCCAGTCCTGTTAAAAGAAGTGGTGAGACAAAAAGGCAACTTCACATAGTCTTCAAGTAAATAGAATCCTGTCTAATATAATTGGACAGCAGTATATAATTTGGGGAGAAGCCAAAATCATCTGTGATGACTTCAAATTGTACCTTAGAGAATGAGCTTTGGCTCTGGAGTCGCTCAAGGCACAAAACTTTGTAGACAGCTTTTGCTGGTGGCCTGCATCTCTGATTTGGATAAGAAAAAAATAGTATTATATACAAATAAAAATTGCAAGAGCTTGGGATCAAATTAAGATTTTGTATCTGTAAATATTTGTTGCTGGTGTAAGGAAAATACAATACAGCTTATGCAGTGCAAAAACTATTGGATAAATGCCTTTAGAATAGATGTGACCGTATGGTAGAATTACAATGCTGACTCCAAAAGTAAGTCTGAGGGCTGTCCATTGAAAGCCTTCATAATCACCTGGTCACTGTGAGTGCTATCTGGCTATTTTCTTTTAAAGTGCACCTGAGGAGAAAAAAGACAAAAACAACATGTTTAGAAGTTTTAAGGTCCTCCTCTCTAAGGCAATGTATTTCTAGGCTTCCCCAGTGGTCTAGTGGTAAGAATTCACTTGCCAAAGCAAAGGGACACAGGTTTGATCCCTGGACCAGGAAGATCCTGCATGCCGTGAAACAACTGGGCTCATGCACTACAACTACTGAGGGTGTGTGCCACAACTACTGAAGCCTGAGCACCCTGGAAGCTGTGCTCTGCAACAAGAGAAGCCAACTCAATGAGAACCCCAAGCACACTGGAAGCTGTGCTCTGCAACGAGAGAAGCCAACTCAATGAGGACCCCGAGCACCCTGGAACCTGTGCTCTGCAACGAGAGAAGCCACCACAATGAGAACCCCGAGCACCCTGGAACCTGTGCTCTGCAACAAGAGAAGCCACCGCAATGAGAACCCCGAGCACCCTGGAACCTGTGCTCTGCAACGAGAGAAGCCACCACAATGAGAACCCCGAGCACCCTGGAACCTGTGCTCTGCAACAAGAGAAGCCACTGCAATGAGAACCCCGAGCACCCTGAAGAAGCCCATAGTCCACACTTGCCACAACTAGAAAATGCATGCACACATCAACAAAGACACAATGCAGCCAAAAATAAGTAAACAAAATTTTAAAAGTTGACATTCTGACAGCTTGTTCTCTTAAGAGGATTAAGCACATGCAGAAATAATGCCAAGAAGATACTCAACTGGGATGGGAATCAGGATAAGTATTTTGTTATGTCTTTCCATAGAGGTGACCTGAGCCAGTGGCAGGACTGAAATCCAACACTGATGTTCTGTCACCCTGTGAACCTGGGTGATGGTCCAGCCTTGGCTACCATGTGACAGAAGGAGCAGTGTTCTCAGACTTGACACAGAACGCAGTATCTAGGGCAGCCCTCAGCCTCCCCCAGTAATTGCCCCTCTGTGATCCCTGGACCAGGTGACCTTGGGTGAGCCCTGGACCCAATCTCCAAATCTATGATATGGATAAAAATGGACCATCATGAGATTAAGCAAAATCATACATGTGAGAACAATGTACAATAAATTATAAAGAACTAGACAAATGTAACTTACCATTAATATTGTTAGAGTAGGTGCAGGATTACTAGACCAGGAATACAAGATTTCTAGTTCTATGACCTATGTTTACTTCTGCATGTATGTTACACTTGATTTAAAACATTCATTGAAATAAAAGGTTTTTAATTCTGTATCTGTTGCAAACTTAGCTTAACACCAGTTATATATTAGTACATAGGGCCATCTGCCTTCTAAGGGGTCTTAGTTTCCTCACCTGTAAAATGAGGGTGTTGAATCGTATTATCTTATATGGACCTATCTAAAATTCTGTGATTAATTTCCCATTACTCAGATCAGATCAGATCAGTCACTCAGTCGTGTCCGACTCTTTGCGACCCCATGAATCGCAGCACGCCAGGCCTCCCTGTCCATCACCAACTCCCGGAGTTCACTCAGACTCACGTCCATCGAGTCAGTGATGACATCCAGCCATCTCATCCTCTGTCGTCCCCTTCTCCTCCTGCCCCCAATCCCTCCCAGCATCAGAGTCTTTTCCAATGAGTCAACTCTTTGCATGAGGTGGCCAAAGTACTGGAGTTTCAGCTTCAGCATCATTCCTTCCAAAGAAATCCCAGGGCTGATCTCCTTCAGAATGGACTGGTTGGATCTCCTTGCAGTCCAAGGGACTCTCAAGAGTCTTCTCCAACACCACAGTTCAAAAGCATCAATTCTTCAGCACTCAGCCTTCTTCACAGTCCAACTCTCACATCCATACATGACCACAGGAAAAACCATAGCCTTGACTAGATGAACCTTTGTTGGCAAAGTAATGTCTCTGCTTTTGAATATGGTATCTAGGTTGGTCATAACTTTCCTTCCAAGGAGTAAGCGTCTTTTAATTCCATGGCTGCAGTCACCATCTGTAGTGATTTTGGAGCCCAGAAAAATAAAGTCTGACACTGTTTCCCCATCTCTTTCCCATGAAGTGATGGGACCAGATGCCATGATCTTCGTTTTCTGAATGTTGAGCTTTAAGCCAACTTTTTCACTCTCCACTTTCACTTTCATCAAGAGGCTTTTGAGTTCCTTTTCACTTTCTGCCATAAGGGTGGTATCATCTGCATATCTGAGTTTATTGATATTTCTCCCGGCAATCTTGATTCCAGCTTGTGTTTCTTCCAGTCCAGCGTTTCTCATGATGTACTCTGCATATAAGTTAAATAAACAGGGTGACAATATACAGCCTTGACAAAATCATTTTCCTATTTGGAACCAGTCTGTTGTTCCATGTCCAGTTCTAACTGTTGCTTCCTGACCTGCATACAAATTTCTCAAGAGGCAGATCAGGTGTTCTGGTATTCCCATTTCTTTCAGAATTTTCCACAGTTTATTGTGATCCACACAGTCAAAGGCTTTGGCATAGTCAATAAAGCAGAAATAGATGTTTTTCTGGAACTCTCTTGCTTTTTCTATGATCCAGCAGATGTTGGCAATTTGATCTCTGGTTCCTCTGCCTTTTCTAAAACCAGCTTGAACATCAGGAAGTTTACAGTTCACATACTGCTGAAGCCAATGTCTTGATAATATACAATAGTAACAGTTTTTAATAGAAGACTTTGACACATAGGTGAGGACACTTTTCTTTGATGTGAAATACCTAAGCTCAAAAGACCAAAAGGGTTTAGGAGATTCCTGGCTGTTCTGTGACTAGGTTATACAGGGAATCACAAATGACTATCAAATGTTCAGAAGTACGGTTTGACTGGGAGACACACTAGAGTGGTTGAAAGCACTCTGATTTTCAGGCATAAAAATATATATAGGACTCCAAGTGCAGCTACTCTATACCTGCATACAATATAAGTACTTTGAAAAGTTCAGAATACAGACTGTCATCCCTGAACCTAAATTTGAATGACTCTGTCAACCATTCACCCAGTTCTGTGACCCTGTGCAATTTCCTACCCTTTGAACAGTGGAAGGTACAGCTTTTCATTTCTTCATTTATGAGGAGGAAGAATGAGATGAAACAGGAACAGATGGAACTTAGGCTATATTTTAGATAAACTTTTCATAAAGAAGTACTTACATACTGGGACATGTTTTATTTAAGTGATATTTTAAATATTACACAAGTAATTTTATTCTACATACAAGTGAAAATCTGGGAAATGCAGAAAAGTATAAAGAAGGAAATATGACCCATGATTTACTGTCCAGAGATAAAGTTTCAATGGGAAGCTTCATTCCACCCTGAGCCATGCATCTCAAGGGGCAAGAACACCAGACCTTCCCTCCCTCCATCAACCCCACTCCCACCTTGTTCCAGAAAGAATTACAGGAAGCTACATGACATTGGCTAAGTCCTTCAACCAAACCTCAGTTACCACATTTGTAGGACCTGACCATTGTTAGGAAGATGCCACGTGACCTGAATGCTATCCATTGAGAACCCTTCTCACACTCTGTACACTGCTTAGTACTTCACACACGTCATCTCTGAGAAAGTGCTTTGTAAACCTTCAAGCACCATTCTGACTATGGAGTTAGGTATTGTGAGTTCTTGATTTGTCCTGATGACTATTTCATCTTCTAGAAGGTAGAGGAAGCATGGGGGGTAACTGGACCTCAGTCTAAACAACAGAGAATTAGGGAGAAAGGGACAGTATCAGGTAGATATTTTCTCTACAGATTAGAAAACAGAAGAGACCTACACTTTTCCCTGGTAGATCTTAAACCTAAAATATTCCAAAAATTTTTCCTTAAACTCTCAAATTTGCTGGATGTCCCTTGATAGCACTTGTATTACAAATGTGCTGAGCACCAATCAGAATGAAATGTAAAGGTTCTGCAAGATGAAAGTGTTCTATGCTCCATGCGAATCAAAATCCAGAGTCCAAGCGTGTGGGAAGTCCAATCTGCCATCTCTCACTTATTAACATGAGTGAGCACACATCGTGACCCCACCCCACCACTGCTGCGTATTCTCAGATCTGCCTTCCACCTGCCACATGTTATTAAGACCCAGTCATGAAGCTTAGTTTCTGGAAGCTTCTAATTGAAAAGGGCACAAAGTGCTTGTTACCAGACCCCTAGTGTTAAGAGTGAACCCTAGAGACGAACTTTAATCACAACTCTCTGCAGCAGGCTCACCTCTTTTGCTCTTTGAGCGAGAGCAGCAGCCTCAGTCTCGCCCAGTTGTTGTGCCATCTTGTACAATAGACTGTTTTTATTGTGCATCAAAATATGTGGCTTATCATATTCTTCCAGTTTCCCTGAATCCAAGACCTGTTAATCAGCAGAAAAAAATAAAACCCATAGTATACAGTGTTTTGCAATAAAGTATTATAACTCAGACAATATTTTGTAAAGGGACAGGAGGAGAAGAATAGAGAAAATTTATTTGGGTGGTAGACCTGGCTGGTGTTTTAATGGTTTGATTGCCTTGTTCTACTAGGCAGACAAAGGCCTAACGTGACCTTTTATTATAACATTATAGGAAAGAAAGAAAAATGAAAGTTTTCAGCAGTGTGAAATATTTTAAATTCTGCCAAGGGGATTTGGGGTGGTTATCATTAGTCTTTTAGCTCAAACTCTGAGCTTTGAAGGTTATTTATACAGATACACAGAGTTGGGAAATTTCCTGGTTCAAGAAAATCAAACTCAATTTATGTAAAAACCAGGTTAATTTCAGACAAACCAGATGCCAGTGACCTGACAGCAAATTAATTGTCAAGTTGGTTTGATCTGAACAATATTTGGGAAAAAAGTAAATGTCTCCAGAATTTCATTAGGGTTGTAAACTAAAAAATTGCTTGCAGTATCACTAAACAGAGGACATTGCAACCATCAAGCCACCACAACTCTGGGAGTTGGTGATAGACAGGGAGGCTTGGAATGCTGCAATTCATAGGGTCACAAAGAGTCAGACACGACTGAGCGACTGAACTGAACTGAACTGAAGTGGGGCAGAATACCTTGTCTGAGAGGTTAAGATGCTTCTTTAGCTTAACTTTGTAGTTTATTACTCTCAGACTGAAAGACTGGCAAAAGGAGCTGCTACATAGCAGCATTAGCAGAAGTGCTCTATACAGAAGAAATCTCTAGAAATCCAATTTTTTCTTTGAATAAGGCTAAAGAAGCAAGTAAGAAATTGAGCTTCAAATTCTAATGCTCATAGCCCACACATAACCCGGGTTGGTAGCCCAATCTGAACTGCAGAGGATTTGAATCTGTTTTCACAAAATGTCTTTCTTTGCTCCTTTTTTTTTTTTTTTAATTTCTTCAGGGGCCTGTCGTTTGGCCCTTTTGTGCACACTGATGTTCCCCTAGCTGAAAATTAAGAGGGAGAGGAAGAGGCTCTTAACTCTGCCTTTCTATTTATTAGTGACTTTGCGTAATGGTTTTACAGTAGAAAAGAGAGTCTGAAACCACTGGCTTAAATGACATAGCTATAAAAATACTTCTGATGTTAGGTGGTACTTAGTTCTTCATTTAGGTCATATTTAGAGTAACTGTATCTTAATAGAATACACTGAAACTCTAAATGGGAAGCAGGTTGTTTTTTTCCATATCTAGGTTATCACAGTTAATTCCATCCCATGGCATCTAATTGGAAACATTGTCTCATTGTCCAGTTAATTTTTTGTTTACTCCTGTGAATCATTGCTAAGGATGGCTTTCTCAAAAGAGTTCAAGAATAATTGAGTCTGTCACTGTTGCTAAGTCACTTCAGTCGCGTCTGACTCTGTGTGACCCCATAGACGGCAGCCCACCAGGCTCCCCCGTCCCTGGGGTTCTCCAGGCAAGAACACTGGAGTGGGTTGCCAGTCACATCCACATAGTAATTTAAAAGCTCTATAATATGCCGTGTCACTTTAGATGACCCCAATTGTGTAGTTTTACTTAAACATAGCACAATAAAACATAACTACTCTTCTTGATGTTGAAGAAGAAAAAATGCAGTTTTAAAACACAGGTCTCTATCACCTGTGGTAAATTAATCTAAGAAAGGGTAGACAAGGGCAGGGGTATGGCAGGGAGATTCAAGAGAGATTCACTCCTGTGAATCATTGCCATCCTTAGCAATGATTCACAGGAGTAAACAAAAATTAACTGGACAATGAGACAATGTTTCCAATTAGATGCCATGGGATGGAATTAACTGTGATACCTAGATATGGAAAAAACAACCTGCTTCCTGTTTAGAGTTTCAGTGTATTCTATTGATACAGTTACTCTAAATATGACCTAATTCATGTTGATGTATGGCAGAAATGAAACCAATATTGTAAAGCAATTATCCTTCTATTAAAATACATTAATTAAAGAATATATATATATATATATATATATATATAATGGAGAAGACAGTCTCTTCAGCAAGTGGTGCTGGGAAAGCTGGACAGCTACATGAGAATCAATAAAATTTGAATACTCCCACACATCACATACAAAAATAAAATGGTTTAAAGACCTAATATAAGACATGACACCATAAAACTCCTAGAAGACAAATATGAAAGACATTCTCAGACATAAATTGTAGCAATGTTTTCTTAGATCAGTCTCTCAAAGCAAAATAAATAAAAGCAAAAATAAACAAATGGGACCTAATCAAACTTAGAAACTTCTGCACAGAAAAAGAAATCATCGACAAAATGAAAAGACAACCTACAGACTGGGAAAAAATATTTGCAAATGATGCCATCGACAAGGGGTTAACGAAAAGGTAAGGGGTTAATATCTATAGACAGTTCACACAACTCAATTTTCCTTTGAGGGATGATTTTCTTATTTTATAATGCCACATCCTAATGTTTATAAACCAGCAGGGAAAGAACAAAGAAAGAGAGAAGATGAAAATGAGAGAGAGGAGGAATAGAAGGAGGAAGGAAGGAAATAAAGCTAAGGAAGGAAATTATTGGATTATTAAATTACTAAGGAAGAAAGAACCAAAGAAACCTGGAAGATACTAGACAGACATCCAGAAACCAAAACTTGAAGCCTGCTGTGTGTGTAGTCCAGATCTACCGTGTAAGAGAGCTGCTGGTTGTTTATCTGTAGTATCTCAGCCCCCATCCACTTTTCTTTTTCTACTCTCATCTGTGATGCAGGGGCTGGGTTTCTGCAAATCACGTTTCAGAGTACCCTTGGTCTGCTGGCCCACTGTTAGGTTCTGCCAGTAGCTGGCACTCGAGGAACACTGAAAGTGGGAGTCAGAGCCAGTGATCTATCTGGTTTCTGCTCCTCATGCAGCATCACCTCAGCAGTGAGATGTGACTCCAGCTCCCAACTCCTATTAGCACATGGAGAACCAGCCCCATTCTGCTCCCTCACAAATACGACCAGAACCTGGGCAGGGACTTCTCCTTGGAGGTCTGAGCACTGACTCTTTAGAGCTTCTCCTCTGAGTTCTTAGGTCTGGAGATCTCTCCTAGGACATGATAGCTGCTTCCTAAAATTATTACCCCAGTGTTTCATTTTTCTAGCCCTCTGATTTCTATGTAGCAAATTTCCTGTATTAAGTCCTTTCTGTAGAAACACTTTGTTTTTCTCATTAGGCCCTTTCTTCTCATAGACTCACCTCTGACAGCAACAGCTGTGAAATCCTGCAACCTTAGCCAACAACTTCTCAGCAGTCTAAATGAAACGCTAATTTTTTGATTAAGGGAATACAAAAATGCTGAAGCAGTTGTGACTCAGCCAAAATTATGGTGTTCTACCTCTCTGAAATATGAAGTCATAACTTGGATTTGGCATATTTTCAGGGTTGGACATCTTTTAAAAAAATGACAATTTAATAAACTTTTAACTCATTATTGACCAGAGATGCATTGATACATCTTTTGTTACCTGAATGTTACTGACCAGAGATGTTTCAATATTCACTTACATAACAAATCACCAGCCATGGTGTTAGTTTTTGCAAAAATCCCCTGGTCAGTAATGTGTTAATATAAAAATAAGAAATTACTGGATATATTATTTAATAGCACATTCTGAAAGTATAGTTAAGTACTTGAGTTATTGTCAGGAATGAGAGGAGAAACCGAGAAAATTAAATTACTGGAGGTTCCTGTCACATTGTGCAAAGAAGGGTAAGTTGAAGGACTGAGCATAAATGGAAACAACTGAGACTCTGCAAGTGAGGGGTCTTACCATTATCCTGTTACTGTCAACAACGCTGCTCAATCTGTTTGTGATGGTTAGCACAGTGCACCGAACAAGTGTCCCATGGATTATTTTTTGTATTAACTCATCAGTTCTAGAATTAAAGAAGTGAATTTCATTCAGTACTGACTGGAAAAGTTGACTTAAGATTTTAAAATATCATATGATATTTTTATAACGTTTTTATTTATTTTTTTTTAAAAATTATTTATTGTTTTTAATATAAATTTATTTATTTTAATTGGAGGCTAATTACTTTACAATATAATGTTTTTTAAATGGACACTTTAAGGCAAAATCTTGTTCCTAAAAACATAAGTATAAAAGCTCTTAGAAGTTTACTATTTTTCATAAAACAATGGGAAATAGTCTTCCCTTAAAATTGCTTGAAAGTATCAGGAACTGGATTTAGGAATCTAGCTCTCTCAGGATGCCTCATAATAACATTAACACCATATAACATGTCTTGGTTTCTTCTTTTGTTTCCTGGAATTAATATTAACAAGAGATACATTTAAGGGAATGAGAGCTCTTAGAAATTTTTCTTAGCATCACTAAAAGATTTCCATTTACCACATTTCAATCTTGGATACCAGGTTTTTTAGATCTCAGCTCATTACCTTGGATCCACGTTTGATGTGGCTTCATCCATAATCAGTATCCTACTTTTCCTGAGAATAGCCCTGGCAAGGCACAACAGCTGTCTCTGTCCAACACTCAAGTTTGATCCTGATTCTGCTAATTCAGTATCCATTTTACCAGGAAGACCTTGGATGGTTTCTTTAAGTTGTACCTGTGGATACAGAAAGAACGTTTTCCTAAACAAACTACTACTGAATAGATAAGCCTCCTGGGCTTCCCTTGTGACTCAGCTGGTAAAGAACCCACCTGCAATGCTGGAGACCTGGGTAATCCCTGGTTGGGAAAATCTCCTGCAGAAAGGAAAGGCTACCCACTCCAGTATTCTGACCTGGAGAATTCCGTGGACTGTATTGTCCATGGAGTCGCAAAGAATCAGACACGACTGAGCAACTTTCACTTTCACTTAGACATTAGAGCTTTGAAGTCCTTACGACTTCTTATGTACATGTACAGCCAGATAATGGAGAGAGCTATTACCAATTGGTGTTCACTGAGAAAGATGGTAGAGTCTAGTTAGGACAGAAAGATTTCAGTGTCCCTTACATTTTGTGGAAGCTTCTTCTCAAAAAGAAAGGCTAGTGTGGGCAGGATCAAGCTCGTGAAATGCCATTAATAGATGGGGAAGTGCTTTTACTAGAGCAGGACAGCAGTAAATGAAGTAAAAGGAGAGCCTGTTCACCCAAATACAAGGCCCGGGTAAATGGACAGGTGATCTGTCACCACTGCAAGGACTGAACCACGTGGTTCCTGATGTACAGGCTATTGACACTCAGATTTCTGTATCTTGGTTTCCTGTGTGATGAGACATACTTGCATCCTAACAGAGACACTATCAATGTTGAACATTTAACTGCATGCTCCCAGTTTGGACATAACAGACCATGTTCCTAATTGTATATATCCTAGTATCTAAGGTGTTTTGCCCTTCCAACAAAAGCAACACATCAATGATTCATTTCCAGAGTATTATCTACTGTACTCTTTTAGCCTTTGAGTGATAAAGTGCTCACTCATATGAGTTCCTACTCATGTTATATCTGTAGAGCTGCCCTTGCTTTTTAGGTGCCCCAATTGGCACTAATTTCTGATAAGCCTTCTTCAGTTGACCATCAGCTGGCTATTATTCAACATATGAAAAATGTATTTTTGGCATATTCTGAAAAATAACCAAGATGAATTGGGCTCCATTCTTAGGACTGTCTTCTTTTTGAATGTCCATATTTGCCAAGAGTGAAGGAGGACATAGATTAAGGGAATTTAAAAACTTCTTTAAAAAGTATATTTTTCTTTTAATGGAAGTTCTTAAAGAAGAAAACATATTGGTGCCCTCCACTCACTTGCAGGTCAACTCTATGAGTTTGGGTCTGCAGGTTCCATTTAGAATCTTTTAAAAACCAATGACTTGGGTTTTTAGTTCACTTGAAAATTGACCTCACTGCTTTAGTGACAACTCTTAGAGTGAGGAATCATCCCATCATTCTGTTTCTCCAGAAATTATTTATTTATGACATTTGTATGTTTTTCCATGAAAGATGTGGTAGTTTTTCTTTTTAAAAGTCATAAAGAAACAATTCCTAGAGAAATAAAGTGGTGGAATGATTTCTTGCTCTAAGACATATCAACAAAGTAAAGGGTCAATTCCAGAAGCAATACATGGAAACTACTCGCTTCACTTTGTGAAATGAACTCGTGTTTATTGCTTTTCACAGAAAGCTCCAAATGTAGTTTAAATAAAGTAGATCTTAGTGTTGTCTACCACTTCCACTACCTCATCATTTTCAGAATTGTGAGGGTACTAAATTTTGGCTGGTACAGATGAATTAAGTTTGGGCCAAGTACTAAGGTAGCTTTTGACAGGATTTGTCTCCCAGTTAACATTTCCTCTCTGTCCATGGAACAACGTGTTCTAAAATTCTGGAGTAATTTTAGTACCTGAGATCTTCACAGATCTTCACAGATCTTGAGCTGGGGAACAAATAGAAAAATAATTTTCCAGTACTTCCAGTTTTTTTTTTTTTTTTTTAAGACACCATGCTATCACCATTAAATATACCCTGTGGTTTCAAGATCAGTGGATCATTCTATCTTTATCTTTGACTGTTAATATACTCACTTCTTCTCTTCTAGAATTTCACTGTAGAAAGACTCACAAATTTAAATGAAATCAGGAGTGCACAACTTCTCAAATAGAAGGTGAAGTAGTCAGCCTGATTTAGGAAAATAAAATCCCCATGTTGTTGGAAAGCAGGGTGGGTGTGTAAAGACTGGGTGCTGACATCCTTCAGAAATCAGAATTACTGGCAGGAAATCATCAGGCCTCCAAATCTGCTTGCTCACAGTCAAAGTTCATCTGTATATTTCAGAGCTATCCTTGGAAGAATGACACTAAATGACAAATGCATCAATTCAAAACAACATGGACAACTGGTCATTTGGATTTGTGTAAAAAACAAACAAACAAAAAACAATTTTTTTAAAAGAAATAAGCCACACTTCGAACCCAAAACAATAAAGTAAATGGCAATGGGATCATACTTATCAGTAATTACCTTAAACGTAAATGGGTTGAATGCCCCAACAAAAAGACAAAGACTGGCTGAATGGATACAAAAACAAGACCCCTACATATGTTGTCTACAAGAGACCCACCTCAAAACAGGGGACACATACAGACTGAAAGGGAAGGGCTGGAAAAAGATGTTCCATGCAAATAGGGACCAAAAGAAAGCTGGAGTAGCAATACTCATATCAGATAAAATAGACTTTAAAACAAAGGCTGTGAAAAGAGACAAAGAAGGTCACTACATAACGATCAAAGGATCAATCCAAGAAGAAGATATAACAATTATAAATATATATGCACCCAACACAGGAGCACCGCAGTATGTAAGACAAATGCTAACAAGGATGAAAGGAGAAATTAACAATAACACAATAATAGTGGGAGACTTTAATACCCCTCTCACACCTATGGACAGATCAACTAAACAGAAAATTAACAAGGAAACACAAACTTTAAATGATATAATAGGCCAGTTAGACCTAATTGATATCTATAGGACATTTCATCCCAAAACAATGAATTTCACCTTTTTCTCAAGTGCACATGGAACCTTCTCTAGGATAGATCACATCATGGGCCATAAAGCTAGCCTTGGTAAATTCAAAAAAATTGAAATCATTCCAAGCATCTTTTCTGACCACAATGCAGTAAGATTAGATCTCAATTACAGGAGAAAAACTATTAAAAATTCCAACATATGGAGGCTGAACAACACGCTGCTGAATAACCAACAAATCACAGAAGAAATCAAAAAAGAAATCAAAATTTGCATAGAAACGAATGAAAATGAAAACACAACAAAACCTGTGGGACAGGGTAAAAGCAGTCCTAAGGGGAAAGTTCATAGCAATACAGGCACACCTCAAGAAACAAGAAAAAAGTCAAATAAATAACCTAACTCTACACCTAAAGCAACTAGAAAAGGAAGAAATGAAGAACCCCAGGGTTAGTAGAAGGAAAGAAATCTTAAAAATTAGAGCAGAAATAAATGCAAAAGAAACAAAAGGACCATAGCAAAAATCAACAAAACCAAAAGCTGGTTCTTTGAAAGGATAAATAAAATTGACAAACCATTAGCCAGACTCACCAAGAAACAAAGGGAGAAAAATCAAATCAATAAAATTAGAAATGAAAATGGAGAGATCACAACAGACAACACAGAAATACAAAGGATCATAAGTGACTACTATCAACAATTATATGCCATTAAAATGGACAACGAGGAAGAAATGGACAAATTCTTGGAAAAGTACAACTTTCCAAAACTGGACCAGGAAGAAATAGAAAATCTTAACAGACCCATTACAAGCACGGAAATTGAAACTGTAATCAAAAATCTTCCAGCAAACAAAAGCCCAGGTCCAGACGGCTTCACAGCTGAATTCTACCAAAAATTTAGAGAAGAGCTAACACCTATCCTGCTCAAACTCTTCCAGAAAATTGCAAAGGAAGGTAAACTTCCAAACTCATTCTATGAGGCTACCATCACCCTAATACCAAAACCTGACAAAGATCCCACAAAAAAAGAAAACTACAGGCCAATATCACTGATGAACATAGATGCAAAAATCCTTAACAAAATTCTAGCAATCAGAATCCAACAACACATTAAAAAGATCATACACCATGACCAAGTGGGCTTTATCCCAGGGATGCAAGGATTCTTCAATATCCGCAAATCAATCAATGTAATACACCACATTAACAAATTGAAAAATAAAAACCATATGATTATCTCAATAGATGCAGAGAAAGCCTTTGACAAAATTCAACATCCATTTATGATAAAAACTCTCCAGAAAGCAGGAATAGAAGGAACATACCTCAACATAATAAAAGCTGTATATGACATACCCACAGCAAACATTATCCTCAATGGTGAAAAATTGAAAGCATTTCCTCTAAAGTCAGGAACAAGACAAGGGTGCCCACTTTCACCATTACTATTCAACATAGTTTTGGAAGTTTTGGCCACAGCAATCAGAGCAGAAAAAGAAATAAAAGGAATCCAAATTGGAAAAGAAGAAGTAAAACTCTCACTATTTGCAGATGACATGATCCTCTACATAGAAAACCCTAAAGACTCCACCAGAAAATTACTAGAACTAATCAATGACTATAGTAAAGTTGCAGGATATAAAATTAACACACAGAAATCCCTTGCATTCCTATACACTAATAATGAGAAAACAGAAAGAGAAATTAAGGAAACAATTCCATTCACCATTGCAACAGAAAGAATAAAATACTTAGGAATATATCTACCTAAAGAAACTAAAGACCTATATATAGAAAACTATAAAACACTGGTGAAAGAAATCAAAGAGGACACTAATAGATGGAGAAATATACCATGTTCATGGACTGGAAGATTCAATATAGTGAAAATGAGTATACTACCCAAAGCAATTTATAGATTCAATGCAATCCCTATCAAGCTACCAACAGTATTCTTCACAGAGCTAGAACAAATAATTTCACAATTTGTATGGAAATACAAAAAACCTCGAATAGCCAAAGCTATCTTGAGAAAGAAGAATGGAACTGGAGGAATCAACCTACCTGACTTCAGGCTCTACTACAAAGCCACAGTTATCAAGACAGTATGGTACTGGCATAAAGACAGACATATAGATCAATGGAACAAAATAGAAAGCCCAGTGATAAATCCATGCACATATGGACACCTTATCTTTGACAAAGGAGGCAAGAATATACAATGGATTAAAGACAATCTCTTTAACAAGTGGTGCTGGGAAATCTGGTCAACCACTTGTAAAAGAATGAAACTAGATCACTTTCTAACACCATACACAAAAATAAACTCAAAATGGATTAAAGAGCTAAACATAAGACCAGAAACTATGAAACTCCTAGAGGAGAACATAGGCAAAACACTCTCTGACATACATCACAGCAGGATCCTCTATGACCCACCTCCCAGAATATTGGAAATAAAAGCAAAAATAAACAAATGGGACCTAATTAACCTTAAAAGTTTCTGCACATCAAAGGAAACTATTAGCAAGGTGAAAAGACAGCCTTCAGAATGGGAGAAAATAATAGCAAATGAAGCAACTGACAAACAACTAATCTCAAAAATATACAAGCAACTGCTACAGCTCAACTCCAGAAAAATAAATGACCCAATCAAAAAATGGGCCCAAGAACTAAATAGACATTTCTCCAAAGAAGACATACAGATGGCTAACAAACATATGAAAAGATGGTCAACATCACTCATTATCAGAGAAATGCAAATCAAAACCACTATGAGGTACCATTTCACACCAGTCAGAATGGCTGCGATCCAAAAGTCTACATATAATAAATGCTGGAGAGGGTGTGGAGAAAAGGGAACCCTCTTACACTGTTGGTGGGAATGCAAACTAGTACAGCCACTATGGAGAACAGTATGGAGATTCCTTAAAATAGAACAGAACTGCCTTATGATCCAGCAATCCCACTGCTGGGCATACACATTGAGGAAACCAGAAGGGAAAGAGACACGTGTACCCCAATGTTCATCGCAGCACTGTTTATAATAGCCAGGACATGGAAGCAATGTAGATGCCCATCAGCAGATGAATGGATAAGAAAGCTTTGGTACATATACACAATGGAGTATTACTCAGCCATTAAAAAGAATATATTTGAATCAGTTCTAATGAGGTGGATGAAACTGGAGCCTATTATACAGAGTGAAGTAAGCCAGAAAGAAAAACACCAATACAGTATACTAATGCATATATATGGTATTTAGAAAGATGGTAACAATAACCCTGTGTACGAGACAGCAAAAGAGACACTGATGTATAGAACAGTCTTATGGACTCTGTGGGAGAGGGAGAGGGTGGGAAGATTTGGGAGAATCGCATTGAAACATGTAAAATATCATGTATGAAACGATTTGCCAGTCCAGGTTCTATGCACGATACTGGATGCTTGGGGCTAGTGCCCTGGGACGACCCAGAGGGATGGTATGGGGAGGGAAGAGGGAGGAGGGTTCGGGATGGGGAACTCATGTATACCTGTGGCGGATTCATTTTGATATTTGGCAAAACTAATACAATTATGTAAAGTTTAAAATACAATTAAAAAAATATTTAATACCAAAAGACTGATTTGGGAGAATGGCAAGACTGATTTGGGAGAATGGCATTAAAACATGTATAATATCATATAAGAAATGAATTGCCAGTCCAGGTTTGATGCAGGATACAGGATGCTTGGGGCTGGTGCACTGGGATGACCCAGAGGGATGGTATGGGGAGAGAGGTGGGAGGAGGGTTCAGGAGTGGGAACACGTGTACACCCGTGGCAGATTCATGTTGATGTATGGCAAAACCAATACAATATTGTAAAGTAATTAGCCTCCAATTAAAAAAAATAAAATATTGAAAAAAATATTTAATACCTATTAAGGGTTACTTTTTAAAAGCAAAAGATTAATCTAGGTCCTATGAAAAATTGGAAAGTCTAACTGTATTTTAGAAGTCTAAATACAGTTTTTGCAGTCAATTTGCAAAACTAGGGCCAGTACACAAAATAATTTGTATCAAAGTATACAAACCAACAGCAAATTAACAAGTCAAAATCCTTTGCATGCAAGGGTGAGGAAATTCACAGAAGTGGACCAAAAGGACATATAATACAAATAACAGAAAATTCTCTAGAAATGAACATATCCATTAAAAAACTTAGCACATCTCCAGGGTCTCTGACCTACATTCATTCTGCAGCATTAAAAGAACCTGATTGTCAATAAGTAACTATCACATTCCAATTATATAATTTACCTTTATAGATACTTTCTTCTTAAACTTCATAGCATTTTATTAGTATGATCTCATTTATCTTTCAGTTAATAATGAAAAACTACTTAGTTGCCTCAACTTAATTGATATTCCTTAAGACCAGAGGAGTAAAGTGAACATTGCAAGGTAATTAAGGTAAATAATTCACTTAGTCACTTAGTAGAATTTGAACCCATAATTATAAATTCTAGTTTAGTGTTGTATTTTAAGACAAGAAAATGTATCTAGTTGATTTGGGTATTAGGGGAAAAGCTAAAATGAAAGCATATGGCATTATCTTGTTGCTTTCCATCACTATTATATACATATTTTAATTTACTCATGTACCCATTTCATCAGTGTTCTCCTAGCAGGTAAACAAAGTCAGTTAAACCAATAAACTCTCCTTAATTACCTGAAAGTGAAAAGTGAAAGTGAAAGTTCCTCATTCGAGTCCAACTCTTTGTGATCCCATGGACTATACAGTCCATGGAATTCTCCAGGCCAGAATACTGGAGTGGGTAGCCTTTCCCTTCTCCAGAGGATCTTCCCAACTCTGCACTACTATAAGTGTACATAATCATATACTGATGCTAACGAGTTAATTTCGTTACAAAAATTACCTCTTCTAAGGCATTCCATAGATCCTCCTCCTTATGCTCTTTAAAGGGATCCAGATTTTTCTTCATTGTTCCAATGAATAAAACTGGTTCCTAAATATCCAAAAACAGGAAATGTTATTACTGTAACATCTTTCATCTTGTTTGTATGCTTACAGAACAGAATTAAAGTGCCAAAAAATATCCCCCTCACAATTCACTATAATCATTAATAATAAGGCTGCAAATGCTTGTTTATAAAATAGCATCTCTAAATTAACCTCCCACTGTAGAAAGTATGCTCCAAAATATCTCTGGACCATTGGACACTAACAAAAGAAAATGTTGAAAAGTGTCACCTTAAGAAGAAGAGAAAGGAAGATTTGATTTTTCAAAACTGCCTTCCTGGTAATGTCTTGCTATTCAGTCACTCAGTCATGTCTGAGTCTTTGTGACCCCACAGACTGCTTCCTACCAATTATCTGCTTTTCCCCCAAATGTGGATGTACTTATTAGAGGAACTTTACATCAAGAAAACTAGATAAACTCATTGTCAATCCTGGTGTGATACTGGGAAATACCAACAGCACAATTAGTTGCAGTTTGTGCCTCAAAGCAAACCCATTAAATTTCCACACATTGGCAATTAAGAATGAACTAGGATATTTTCTCCATCAGTAAAACAGCCTTCTGGGATAGGGACTTTCTCCACAGGTGTGAATGGAATATCTGCACCCATAACAAAGAGAACACCAGCTCCTGGGGTCTGCGGTTCCTCTGTCCATGGAGAGATCTCCTCTGATTCTGTACCAGCTGGTCCCCACGTTCTCTCACCTGTGCATCAGGATGACCTGCCTCACAGAACCTCATTACTAACTGCAAGGCCAGGAGGACCTGAAACCACTGTGACTTGTATCATAATAACATTATTTTAAATAGCTCTTCCTATTCATCTGCTTTGGGAGGAACCACAAGGTAATTACTGTGGAAATATATGCCTTTCTGGGTTTCATGAGAAAATCTTGTACATAAGCCCATGTAGGCCATTTGCATTTTCCTCTGGAAGGCTCTAGTAAGCCATGTCACAAGAATGTGGGCAGCAGAGAAGAGCCCAATAGGCTCATTTCAGTGAAGGGGGCAGGACAAGAGGAGGCATATGTGTGGGAGCAAGAGGAGACCTGACTCTTCCACAGTGCCCGGAACTGCTTGGAATCACCAGCCTCAAAATCCTGCCTGGCCTTGGGGCTAGCTTTTCTTCCTCACTTCACAAAAGCCTGAGAAGAAAGATGAAGAAGACAGACATTTCTTTTCCCTAGTCATGAAGAAGAAGAATACTCAGTGAGCCTCCCTCTCTCTCCCTATTGTCTTTGTTTCAAGTCTGGTGAGAGAGAAATAGATGCAGAATTATATCCCACCAAAAAAGATGTATCCCTGAGCAAAATCCAAAATTAAAAATACATTATAGAGGGAGCTTCATTTGCCCAAAGTTGATTAAGTGGCTGATATACCTCCAACGCACTGAAAATCACCGGTCACATGACATTTCAAAATGATTATTGAATAGCACTGAAAAATATGAGGCACAAATTTAAGGTCTTCCTTAAAACTCTCTAATTTAGAATCAAAGACTGAACAACCATGTAAGCAATGGTAAGAGTTCCTCGTCAAGGGAATAATCATAATTCTACTTTAGATGTTTATAAAAAACTGCCTCTTGTAACTATTACCTTTAAGAGCCTAACATGCAGGCGATTTCCCTTCCTTTTAGCTATTCCCATTAGGTTTACAAAATCATGTAGATGTGGCCACGCAAAGGGCGGAAGGCTGGCCCCCAATATTCCGTCCCCCTCCCCCAAGGGCAGGATTCTGCTTTGGGGTCCAAGATGAGAGATTCTTCAAGGACTGGTTTTTGAGGAGATGAAGGGCCCAAATGAGGCCAGGTTAAGGAAGCAGCTTTGAATCCAGTTGGGAGACATGAGACGGGACTCTGTGTTCAGCAATGACAAGAACATTTCTTTCCTGGTCATGGCTTATCATGACCTGAACAGTTTTACCCTTCATGTTCCTCTCAGAGCAAATTTACATCTACTAAGAGGTCTAAGCTTTGAATTTTCCACCTGGTTTTTCAAGGTACACTCTGTACAGGCATTACCTGAGCTAATCTGTCAGTCTAAAAAGACATATTGGGCAATTATGTGTGTTTATTTAGCAGTATGAGATGGAATAACATAGTTTAGTAAAGCAAGAGTATTTCTCTTTGGTATAATATGCCAAATATATATTTTAAAATCAGTAAAATTTCAGTAAAAAGTTGAATGAAAAGAATGATTCTTTAGGCAGCAATCATACAGGAAAAAAGAAGGTAAAGGTATCTAAATTGAAAGAGAAGAAGTAAAACTGTCACAGTATACAGATGACATGATACTATATATAGAAGACCCTGAAGACCATTACAAAAATTACTAAAACTGATAAATGATTTCCACAAAGTAGCAGGACACAAGATTAACATACAGATACTTGTACATTTCTTCACAGTAACAGTGAAATACCAGAAAGGGAATGTAAATTTAAAAAAAATCCCTTTTAAAATAACATGAAAAAAAGTAATATACTTAGGAAGAAACCTGACCAAGGAGGTGACAGACTTATATGCTGAAGACTAGAAAATATTATAAAAGGAAACTGAAGATGATTCAAAGAAATGGAAATATAGCCAATATTCAAAGAATATGGAATGATTCAAAGTAATGGAAATGATTCAAAGAAATGGAAATATATCCAATATTAAATGCTCTTTAATTATAAGAATTAATATTGCTAAAATGACTATTATCCAAAGCAATCCACAGATTTAAGACAATTGTTAATCAAATTACCTATGACATTTTCCACAGAACTAGAACAAACACTCCTAAAATATATATGGAACCATAAAGACCCATAATTGCCAAAGTAATCCTGAGGAAAAAGAACAAAGTAGGAGGCACAACCTTCCAGACTTTCAGACGATACAGCTACATTTATCAAAATGTCATGATATTGGCATGAAAACAGACACTGTATAAATGGAACAGAAGAGAGATTCCAGAAATAAACCCACACACCTACCACCAACAGTCAATTAATCTTCAACAAAGGAGGCAAGACTATACAATGGGGAAAAGACAGTCTCTTCAGCAAGTGGTGTTGGGAAAGTTCGACAGCCACACGTAAACCAGTGTAGTTAGAACAAAAACCCTTAGACCATATGCAAAAATAAATTTGAAATGGCCTAAAGACTGAAACGAGATATGACACCATAAAACTCTTAGAAGAGAACACAGGCAAAATGTTCTCTGACATAAATCATACCAATGTTTCCTTAGGCCAGTTTCCCAAGGCAATAGAAATAAAAGCAATAATAAATAAATAGGACTAATCGATGTGACAAGCTTTTGTACACCAAAGAAAACCATAAAACAAAAAGACAACCTGTAGAATGGGAGAAAATATTTGCAAATGATGAGACCAACTAGGCTTAATTTACAAAATATACAGACAGTTCATAAAACTCAACAACAAAAAACCAAACAACCCAATCATAACCGGGGCAGAAGACCTAAACAGACATTTTTCTAAAGAAGATATACAGATGACCAACAGACACATGAAAAGATGCTCAACCTTGCTAATTATTAGAGAAATGCAAAACAAATCTACAAAGAGGTGCCACCTCACAAGGGTCAGAATGGCCATCACTGAACAGTCTACAAATAATAAATGTGGAAGAGGGTATGGAGGAAAGGGAACCCTCCTACACTGTTGGTGGGAATGTATTAAGAAGTTGATGCAGCCATTATGAAAAACAGTATGGAAGTTTCAATCCCACTTCTGGTTATATATCTGGTATGTGTGTTAGTCACTCAGTCATGTCTGACTCTTTGCGATCCCATGGACTGTAGCCCACCAGGCTCCTCCATCGATGGAACTCTCCAGGCAAGAAAACTGGAGTGGGTTGCCATACCCTTCTCCAAAGACAAACTATTCCTCAAAAAGACATGGAAACAACCTAAAGTCCACTGACAGATGAATGCATATGGAAGAGGTGGTGCATATATACAATGGAATACTATTCAGCCATAGAAAAGAAGGAAATGCCATTTGCAGCAACATGGATGGACCTAGAGATTGTCATACTAAGTAAAATAAATCAGATAGAGAAAGAGAAATACCACATAATATCACATATATGTGGAATATAAATATGACATATTTACATATGCATATAATCCAGTCTCCAAAATACTCAGTGAAATTTGTACTTGTTTAAGAAACAGAACAAAAGAAAATAGAATCAGAGCCCAGGAAGAGAAGGTCAATTCAATGCCCCACCATCACAGCAACCATATACTAGGTCTACATGAAGCATCCTACATATGCTGATCTATTTATATAGTCCTCAAAGCGGCTCGAGGAGTTGGTACTGTTAGCTGGCTTGCAAGGGAGAGAAAACTGAGGAGCACAGAGATGGAATTCTGTGCCCTGTGTTCTTTCTCACGATACTGTACTGCATCCCTGGTTAATCATTTATTAAGGGTTAAGTTCTGAGTTTCTCTACAGCATCAACACCCTGTAATTCTCAAAGCTCCACAGTTTCAAAGAAAGCCCTCAAAGACAATCACCTCTGAAAAAAGATAGCTTTATTTTCTACAGCAAAATTCCATCTGTAAGACACTTACAATTCATGTTTCCCTACAGGAGCCTCTCAAGTGTTAAACATTTATCATTTTGTTATTAGTATTATGTGGTTATCAGTGGGTAAAACTGTGGCATCTGAAGAAGTGTGAGTGCAGAAATCTGCCTGGGTAAGTTACTAAATCATAGGCTCACAGAAGAGATGAAAAAACAAAAAAACAAACCCTGGTATCTGATGAAAATATCTGTTGAAAACACCTTTTATTTCTTTTTCTGCTCTGATTGCTGTGGATGCAGGTTGATGTATGGCAAAATCAATACAATATTGTAAAGTAAAAAAAAAATAATAATAATAATAAAAAAGATTCATCCATTAAAAAAAAAAGAAAATACCTGCTGCTATGATCTATTGGGGGAAAAGGGATCAACCCTTTAATGCAATTTGAAAAAAAAATTATCAACATAAAAGCAATTGAACTTAGGTGCTTTATAAAAAGAATACATGAAAATGTTCTGACATGCATACCTGAGGTACAACTGACATTTTCTTCCTTAAATCATGAAGTCCAATACTGGTTGTCAAATTTTTATCAATCGAAATTGTACCTTCGAAGTGTGAGAATCTGAAGAGTGCAGCAATGAGGGAACTTTTTCCAGCTCCTGTTTTTCCCACGATGCAAACCTGTAGAGAGATCCAGGAGGGATTAAGAATTAACAACATGCAGCCAACCTAGGAGAAACCCTGGATATTCATGATGAATTTTAAAAGTTCTATATAGAGTAGTCTATAAGTTTGTTAAGCATGGCCCTGTTGGCATTATGGGCCAGGTGATTCATTGTTTGGGGGGTCAGGGGACCTGTCCTGTGTATTATAGGTTGTTTAGCAGTAGCCATGGACTCTATCCACTTGACACCAGACACAACCTCCAAACTGTGACAACTAAAAATGGCAGGTATTCACAAATGTCCCTGGTTGAGACCCCTGGTCCTCAAGAGTTAAAAAAAAAAAAAAACAGAATAAATCTACTGGCCTTGGAAAAGCCAGCAGTCTCCTAAGTGGTCCATAAGAAGTTCACCTTTAAATTAACTTTATTCCTACTCTCTAGGTTTTTTGACCTTGAGAACTACATGGATAATTTTAGAGATATCAACAAGTCAAGTCAGAAGTGTTATACACAAACAAGGACTTATTTTCTCAGGGATCTGTTATTCGAGAATTATTCCTTGACAGAGAAACTAAATCATTTCCTGATGGCAAATATATTAATTATATTCTATCTTGAAAGGAAACATCTTAAAATTATAAAATGCAGGTCTCAGTGTCTTAAAAGACATTGGTCTGTGATTAACAACATTTGCTCTTTATATGGGACCTTTCATTGGAACAGTTCAAAAGGCATTTTATAAACAACTTAATACAACTGTTTCTTGGAAAGATACATGCAAGTTTCAGTCTAGTTATTAAAACCCAAGTAGAGAGAAATTAAGTGCATTAAGAATAAGATTAAGGAATCAATATAATGCAGGTAAAATGCTGGTTAGGAATAAAATTATACTGTAAAAACTGGCTTACAGATGTGTGCATATAAACATGTACTATATAGAAACTGGCTTTTTTTTTTTTTTTTAACCAATGAGCTTGCCCAGCTCCCTTGTGGAAGTTTCCAAGAGATGATTTCATTTCTCTTTCGGAATTTGAAATTGATGAGGGGTGTTAGACATGCTTTCAATGATTTGTAAATTCATTCAGTAATTTTTTTACATCCATGGCTTTATACAAAGAGAACTAAATCTTTCTGAACATTGTAATCAGAACACTGGGAGCTTTTCACATTTGCTCATTTAAATGTCTCAAATGTCTGCAAATTCAATCATAGCATTTCAAAAAAGAATTTTTCTCTATAGAGATTAAATGTAAGAATAGTGAGTTTAGATATTTTTATTATTTTGTAGCCATTTTGTACTTTATGCTATACCCCAATTTATATAACACAGGCCATTTTCTGCTTATAGGCAGGGCCTAGTGTGTATATATATGATTCATGTTCTGTGTACCCACAGACCTTGACCATACTGTGGATTTAGTTCCAGACAACCATAATAATGTGAACATTGCAAAATACAGTAATTCATATTAATTTTTGTTCCTCTTTACATACAAAAGTTATGTTTATTCTATACTGTAGATGACTAATTGGATAATAGAATTGTGTCTGAAAAATAATATACATACCTTAATTTTCAAATACTTAAGTGCTAACCATCATCTGAGCCTTTACTGGGTTGTAACATTAAAGAACACTGACCACTGATCACCATGACAAATATGATAGTAAAGAAAATGTTTGAAATATTGCAAGAATCACCAAAATATGACACAGAGACAGGGAGTGAACTAAGGTTGTAAGAAAAATGACGCAGATGGACTTGCTGGATTCAGGGTTGGCAGAAACATTCAATTCATTAAAAATACACTATCTGTAAAGCGCAATCAAACCAGGTATGTCTGTATTTCTGGGTGCCAAGCTTGGTGCCAAGCCTTGAGGATTCTACTCCTCATGACTCAATCCCTCATTTTAAGGCCTACATTCAGTACCTGAATGCCAGTCTGTATCACCTATTAAAACACAAATTAAAGCAAACACTTTCCTTAATCATAATCAGTGCAAATGAATTTGAAAAGTAAATAAATTCTAACTATACTCTGATAAAAACCATTCTTAAGATGTTGATGTTTTTACTTTCTATACTTGTATGTGGCTGTGTTCATATATTTAAACAGAATGGGATTAACATGAACATACTGTTGTAATCTCTTTTCATTTAGTATTTCATAAAAGTATTTTAATGGCTACATAATATTACAGTGTGTATGATCATTTAACAAACCCCTGATTTCCAGGTAGTTAGATGGTCTCCAATATTTTACTATTATAAATAACTATTTAATATTCTTGAGGCTAAATCTTTGCAAACAACCTCCATAATTTCCTTCAGAGAAATTCTTAGATATGTAATTGACAAGAAACAGGTATGAACATTTTCAGAGGAAGCTGTTATGGAGTGGCAACCTACTTTCTAGAAATAAGATTTTTTTTTTTAGCTATGCCATGTGCCTTGGGGGATCTTAGTTCCCAATATGGAGATCAAACTCTGGGCTCCCAGCAGTGGAGGGGCCAGGTCTTAACCACTGGACCTCCAAGGAATTCCACATGCCATTTTCTACTCCCACTTGTTTCTCTGCACATTCACAAACCTGGGTGTTACAGCTTTGTTTTAATCAACATGAGTCTGATTCCAAAAAGTGGAGTCCCTTTCCCAGAACGTCTTACTGGAGACACAACAGCTATAGGCTCCCCGCCTCCCACATCTGCTGACTCTAGTCCACTTCTCAGGTTAAACTCCCAAAAGCCAGCTCCATCCCCATCACTCCACCCCAGGATGTCTCTTCTATGAAACTTCTCCCACTGACCTCTCCATCCTTCATCTCTACAAGTCGGCTTCCTTGGGGTCCTAGGTAGTTGTGAGGGTTGGACATGTAACTATTGCACACCTGGTGGTTCACTGCACGGAGGAGTGAACTGCCAGGTGCCTAGTTCTTCATTCATTGGGTCAGGGCACTACACCTTTGTTATGCGGGTCCCACTACCCGGAATGCCTTCCACATGCATTTCCACCTGATGAAATCCTAACCACACATCACTAAGTCTGTCTCACATGCCTAATTTCCCAGGAATTCTCTCTCTATCCTCTCCTGTCGACTTCTCCCCACCCTAACAAATGCTATATCATCTTTTCCCAAACTTCTATAAAAATCGTGATCACTTCTATCTTACAAAGCTAACTTAGTACTTTTCTTGTTTCATCAAGTGGACTAGATGTGTTGACAGCAGGATCTGTATTGGATTTGCCTTTGTGTTATTTATATTGTCTGTGGTATCCTGTGCAAAAGAGGCTTCCATGGGAGGGTGAGATTTTTAACTCAGACTGGAGAAATTTATGGAAAATTGATTGTCATATTGCTTACGTACATAAATAGACAAAGAGACAGGCATGGGAGATTAATCTTACAACTATAAATACAGTTGCAAATGGCCAATTCCTCAGTTTCAACTGGATAAACAAAATTTTATACAGTGTAAGTGGTTAAGGTAATTTTACATTCTATGAAAATGATAACTATCTTTGCTCAAGCACTGGCTTGTGTGCTGGTCTTCATGCCAGGTGTTATGTGTCTTATCTTGTTTAAGTTGTTCAACAACCCTAAAGGTTAGGTCCTATCACTTGCATTTTGCAACAGAAAAGATTGAGGCTTATAAGAGAAATTAGTCTCCCTGAAATAAGAGAGCCCATAAGTCACAGCATGGGACTCAAATCCATGTTTGTCAGGCTCTTTTCCATCTGCTGATGGCCTCCTTATCACTGGGATGGCTTGACCCCTTAGTATGTCCCTCTGTCTAAGTAGAACAGAGAAAGTGGAAAGAGGTGTAGCTGCAGTTCAAACAACTAGCTTCACATATAGGTCCTATGGATAGACAACTTAGGCATGGCATCAATATTGGTGAGTATAACGTGGTGGGTGGGACAAGGGGGCTGACGTCACTGAGCAAAGAGGGTGCTTGAGGTCAGGTGAGCTGGCTGTCAGCAGGAAGAAATGGCACCCATAGCTGGGCTGGGAAGAGAAACCTGCAGCTAAGTGGGGTACATGGTTCCCCAGGAAATAGGCCAAACAGACCTCGTACCCTGCTTGGAGCAGCAAGACTCATTTTTGATCTGATCCCATCTGGTAGTGAAAGGATCTCACACTGTCTTTGTCTCCGGGTTCAGGCAGGGCTGAGCTTGTGGGAAATCCTTCCAGTCTCTGCAGAAGGCTGGTGTGGGGAAGGTGGGAGAAGGATGAAAACTGCCTGTGATGAAGACAGACTCCACGGAAAGATGCAAGGAAATGCAGTGGAATCACAGCGTATTAAATTATGATGCAAAGGCATGCTTTGCGGAATATAAAAGTGAATAAATCTGTAGGATAAGTGACAGAGAACCTTCTAGAGCCTCATGCTCAGTTACCAGAGAGGTTTATGTGATTCATGGGCTCAATTTCAAAATGTCAAAGGAAATATCTTGGAAATCACAGGTTATCAGTCATCAAAAACTGCCTATGGGAGAGAAAGGACTTTACTGGAAGGTCTTGTTCAAACGCGATGCTGAGTCAAGAGGTCTGGGTGAACCTAAGACTCTGCATTTCTAAGAAGCTCCAGAAGATAGAGGTGCTGCTGGCCCTGGCACCACAGTCTGAGTCACAGGGAATTAGGAAGCAGGCAGGGTAAGGGGGACAGTCTGGGACTGAGGAGAGGGGTTTCTGAGAAAATATCATGTAAAAAAGGAGCAAAGTTAGGAAACATATTTTTGCACATTATAGCAAGGTCTAGTAAGCATCTCTAAAAAATGGATTATCCAAGCAATAGCTCTGAGCAAGAAAAAAAAAAAAAATCAATCTACCTCCAGTGATGGAAAATGCTCTAAAATGGCCCAGGACTCTCTAAAATGATCAAATCAATTACAAAATCATCTACATGAGAAATGCAGCCCATGTTCAGAATATACCCAGGAATTCTAGGGTGATATTTACCTAGTTTGGGGGCTTTATTTTTACTTGCTATTTCTTTCACGAATTAGAAACCAGCATAGTACCTTCTACACTTTCTTATTGACTCTATCGTCCAGGAATCAGGACAACAGGGGAAACAATGGAAAAAGAACAGACCCCCACTTCTGCTGGGCGGGCTCACTCCCATGTCCCTTCCAGCAGCCTCTCCCAATCAAATCTAACACCAAAGGGGTGACCCGGAGTGATGGGTTTGGGACAGGTGAGCAGGAGAGGGAACATGGGATGTGCACAGGTGGAGTGCAATGGTTTCATGAACACACTGCTGCTGCTGCTAAGTCCCTTCAGTCGTGTCCGACTCTGTGCGACCCCAGAGACGGCGGCCTACCATGCACCTCTGTCCCTAGGATTCTCCAGGCAAGAACACTGGAGTGGGTTGCCATTTCCTTCTCCAATGCATGGGAGTGAAATGTGAAAGTGAAGTCGCTCAGTCCTGTCCAACTTTTCGTGACCGCATGGACTGCAGCCCACCAGGCTCCTCTGTCCATGGGATTCTCCAAGCAAGAGTACTGGAGTGGGGTGCCATTGCCTTCTCCACTGACTGGGTATAATCTCCAAACTCAGAAATGAAGCTACTGGTGATGGTCTGAGTAGACCAAGACACCATGAAAAGTCAAGCTACCACAGTTACTAGCTCAGTCTCCAAATCTAATTTTCCCTCAAGCATTTCAGAATCTCAGGTTAACTCTAAGACTTTGGGGGTTTAAAATGGAAGAATAAAAGTATGTTTGTCTCTAAGATGTACTATAGAGTCATACAATAATAACTAATATTTTTGGCACCTGGGGAAATTTAAGATGGGTGTGAATGAACAGAATTACATTTGTAACGGGAAATCTGACAGACACATTGCTGAACATGAGCTCCAGTGAATGTTTTCCCAGCACAGGAGTCCTCACCTTCTCCCTGGCCTTCAGTGAAACTGGTAATAATAAGGAGAGAGCTTTTGCCATATGATTTACTGAAACTGATCATTTAGGCATCAAGGTGAATATTTTTTTTCTATCGCAAGTGTTGTTTAGTCACTAAGTCATGGCTGATTCTTTTGCAACTCCATGGACTGTAGCCTACCAGGCTCCTCTGTTTATGTGATTCTCCAGGCAAGAATACTGGAATGAGTTGCCATTTCCTTCTCCAGGGCATCTTCCCAACCCAGGGACTGAACCCATATCTCCTGCTTGGCAGGTGTATTCTTTACCACTGAACCACCACTGAAGCCCATGTCACAAGGGTATCA
Organism: Bos indicus x Bos taurus; assembly: GCF_003369695.1. NCBI lineage: Eukaryota > Metazoa > Chordata > Mammalia > Artiodactyla > Bovidae > Bos > Bos indicus x Bos taurus. Next base: position 760,697 of record NW_020867067.1, on the reverse strand, counting down.
CTCATTAAATTATAGCTATACTCTACTAGATGCGTCTATGGTGGAAAGAGTTTTAAAGAACAGTTCTTAAAGTATTTAAAACACAAGGTAATCAGTTTATGGAGTTGTCTTGTGTGTGTTTTGGTTATTGGTTGCTCACACCTGTGTTACTCACTCACTCTCCCAGCCAGCAGTCCCTCAGCACCCTCTCGGTGCCCTGCAGAATGCCACTTTCAGGAGATGCTCTCTGATCTTAAGAAGCCTCAGGGTTCTGTGTGACACAGATCCAAAATTACAAAGCATGCCACGGGTGCTTTTATTGTTATAACATTTACCAATTCAACCATTTTTAAGTGGACAGTTTAATGTTAAGTACATTCACATTGTTGTACAACCAACCTCCAGATTATTTTTGCCTTGTAAAGCTATACCCATTAAAAAACATTTTCCCATTCTCCAGCAATCATCTTTCTACTTCCTGTCTTTATAATTTTTTTTTTTTACTTTAAGAACCTCATATAAGTGGAATCATACAGTATTTATTTTTTGTGTGTCTGGTTTATTTCACATATCATGATGTCCTCAGGGTTCATCCATGGGTCAGAATTTTCTTCCTGTTTTAAAACTGAATAATATTGCATTTTAAGGATATTATACGTTTTGTTTCTTCACTCACTTTGAAAACAGGGGCACTTGGGTTGCTTCCTACTTTGGCAGCTATGAACACAAGTGTACCACACACACTGTCTTAAAGAATATATAAGATCCTGTGGAAGCATAGAGGGGCATTAGAGTTGATTGTGAAAATGATACATCCACCATCTAGAGATGGAAAAGTGTCCCTGGGGTCTAGGGCAACATTCACACTGGAAGCTGGGAGGACAAGGTGCTCTGAGAGAATGTACACAAGACAGAGGCTGAGATGGTTAGATGGCATAAAGGACTCAATGGACATGAGCTTGAGCAAACTCAGAGAGATAGTGGAGGACAGGGAAGCTTGGCCTGCTGCAGTCCCTGGGGTCACAGAAAGTCGGACACAACTTGGTGACTGAACAACAACAACAACACAAGATCCAAGTGTAGGGGGTGTGTGTATGGACTTGAGGCTGGAGAGGTAGGTGGGGAAAGAGATTCCCACTGCCTTGTCTGTTATGGTTTATTCTCTTCTTAAGGAGTCAACCCTAGTCCCAGCTGAGGGTCCCAAGCTGAGTGTGAAAGGAACATCACCAGCAGACATGGACACTGGCAAGACCACAAACCCTTCTGCCATCTCCCAAGTGGATCTTCCCCTGCTCCTTTCATTTTGTTTTCATCCACTTTAAGCAGGTCTCTGGACCCTGCATCCAGCTGGGGGCTCTGGTTCCTCACGCTTGATGGACTCACGATTCTGGACTCTTCTCTGATGGCCCCAAGCTGGCCAAACGGTCCCTATTTGGAGTGTACCTAGGGGTGAACTATGGTTCCAGCATCATCTTACCCAGGCCAGTAAGGATCAGATCTGTGCTAAAGAAAAGAGAAGTCTGTGGGTGACAGCAGGGGGATGACAGCTCAGTGTGGGTGAGTGGAGGAAAGTCTCTGGGAAGGGCCAAGGGACAGAGGAGGAGACTGCAACTGAAAGATGTAATGGGAGGAAGAGAAGATTCCAGAGGCATAAAGAAGAAAAGATGGACAGGAAGGAGATATTGGAGAGTTATGGACAGGGCGAAAGGGTTGACTTCAGAGACTCCACATGAATAATCAGGTGAAACATATAGTATCATGGGTCAGGTTAAGTTCCAGCTCCAGGATCCAGGGCCCACCAACCACCATGAGGGAGCTCACAACACAAAGAAGTGCTGGGATCCTCACTACACGGTTAGTTTCTAAGAAAGTTTCACCCACGATGTCACTGATCTAATCTGCATCCGAGAGGAACAAAGAGTTCCCTGACACATGGACAAGGAAGTAAACAGCAGATGTGGTGCTAAATCTAGATTTTAAAGAGGTAAATGGCATAAACAAACCTTTTCTTTTGGTTTAGTGCTTACTGTCAAGTCCTTCAATACCAGAGGCCCGTCTGGGCTGTACTTGAAATTCACATTGTTAAAGGCAATCATTCCGTTGTCAGGCCAGTATGCTGGTGGACGAAAGTCAAGTTCCCAGGGTTCTTCTTTCTCAAGCTCTGTATATTCAATCACCCTTTCTGCTGACATCATCTGAAAGATACATGACATCACGTGGGTTAGGAACAGAGGGTCTGGTTTATGAATGTTCAGAGACTGTAAATGAGACATTTTGCTTTTTCATCTTGATATCTGCTTTTTTATGGTTAAGAATATCCCAGGTCTTATTATCCCCAAAGCACAGAAGTAGGAATCTAAGGAGGACTTTGATGATATGCCATTTTCTTGTAACACTTTCACTTATAGCTACTTCCTTCAACATGGTATTAAAACTAAAAACTTTAGAAATATGGTAAGATTTTATTGATCCACCTTTCACATCTGAATAGGCAAACAAGAGTTTTCTCAAAGAAAAGAATAATTATGAACACTAATCAGTAATGTACGGCTACAGAAGGGCCCTGTGTCATTGATGAGCAGAAATGGACAGTCATCAAGCCTCATTTTAATTATTAGTCACTTTCTACTCTATAAGAAGAGAGAAGTGGAAAGATTTCATTTTTATTGCTTTTCTCCCTTTAGAAGAAGATGTAAATATTCAAAAGAGGAAAATTTTACATATTGATTAAGACCTACTAAACAACCACAGTTCAACAAATTTGATAGCACATTTCGAGATGTAGCTTATCCTACAAGAAGGGACAACCACTAATTCAGGTGGTCAACAAGCATAAATGGTAAAATGGGAGATGGCTAGGAGATATGTTAATTAAACAACCAACCTCCAAATGTTAAATTTTACTTTTACCAAAAAAGAGAAATTACCCATTAAGGAACAAAAATAAACCCCTAAGAAATTAACTTATATCCTCTTCAGGATTTTAGAACTTCCTTCCTACAGTGACATTTATTATCTTTGAAGACATCTTGTGATGAATATAAAACCTGCTGACATGATACACATAAGACTGAAGAAAAGATATATGTATTTTATTTAACATTAATTTGAACAGATGGAGGAAGGATCTCAAAAACCCTTGTTACTACAATGTAAAAATAACAGCTTTACTACTTTATGCAAGAATTGCTTTTATGCCATTTAATGGCAAGGAGACTAGAAGAGGCTAAGAACATAATGATAAACATCACCATGTTCACTTCGGTGCTTTGCCTGACACACCACTGGAACATCCTCATGAGTGTGAGGGTGAGAGACAGGACCAGGCCAATCTGCCCAGGAGTCCAAGCTAAACGAGGAAGAAGGGGAATAAAGTCAGTCCCATTCTTTTTAAAATTTTATTTTGTCAAAGTATAGTTGATTATCTTTGCTGTACAGTAAAGTGATTCAGTTATATACACATTTTTCATATTTTTCGATTGCAGTTTATCACAGGATATTGAATATAGTCCCTTGTGCTATACAATTAGACCTTGTTGTATATCCATATTATATGTAATAGTTGACATCTGCTAATCCCAAGCTCCCAATCCATCCCTCCCCCATAGCAACCATAAGTCTGTCCTCTATGTCTGTGAGTCTGTTTCTGTTTCACAGGTAAGTTCTTTTGAGTCTTATTTTAGATTCCTCATATAAGTGATGGGCTTCCCTGGTGCCTCAGTGGTAAAGAATTCTCCTGCCAATGCAAGAGACTTGAGTTCTATTCCTGGGCTGGGAAGATCCCCTGGAGAAGGAAATGGCAAGCCGCTCCAGTATTATTGCCTGGGAAATCCCATGGACAGATGAGCCTGATGGGCTACAGTCCATGGATCACAAAAGAGTTGAACATGACTGAGTGACTAAACAACATCAACCACATACAAGTGATATCATGTGGTATTTCTATTTTACTTCACTTAGTATGACAATCTCTAGATCCATCCATGTTACTGCAAATTGCATTACTTCATTCTTGTTTACATCCATTGTATATATGTATCACATCTTCTTCATCCATTCATCTATTGATGGACATTTACATGGCTTCCATATCTTGGTTATTGTGAATACGGCTCCTATGATGCAGCAGGGTGCATACATCTTTTTGAGTAATAGTTTTGTCCAGATATATACCCAGGAGTGGGACTGCTGGATCATATGGCAACTCTATTAGTTTTTTGAGGAACCTCCACACTGTTTTCCTTAGTGGCTGCACCAATTTACATTCCCATAGACAGTGTAGGAAGGCTTCCTTTTCCCCACACCCTTTCCATCATTTGTTATCTGTAAGACTTCTTAACGATGGCCATTCTGACTGGTATGGCATGGGGTCTCATTATAGTTTTAATTTGCATTTCTCTAATAATTAGCAATATTGATCACATTTGCTTGTGTCTGTTGGCCATCAGTATGTTCTTTAGAAAAATGTCTATTTAGGTCTTGGAGAAGGAAATGGCAACCTACTCCAGTGTTCTTGCCTGGAGAATCCCAGGGATGGGGGAGCCTGGTGGCTGCCATCTATGGGGTCACACAGAGTCGGACACGACTGAAGTGACTTAGCAGCAGCAGCAGCAGCACATTTTTCAACTGGGCTTTTGTTGTTATTGAGTTGTATAAGGCGTTTGCCTATTTTGGAAGTTAAGCCCTTATCAGTCACATCATTTGCATGTATTTCCTCCCACTCTGTAGGTTGTCTTTTCGTTTTGTTTATGGTTTCCTTTTTGATGCAGGAGCTTGTAAGTTTGATGAGGTTCCATTTATTTTTATTTCTATTGCCTTGGGAGACTGACTTAAGAAAACATTGGTATGACTTAGGTCATGGAATGTTTCGCCTATGTTCTCTTCTAGGAGTTTTATAGTGTCATATCTTATGTTTAAGTCTTTAAGGCATTTTGAGTTTACTTTTGTGTATGGTGTGAGGGTGTGTTCTAACTTTATTGATTTACATGCAGCTGGCCAACTTTCCCAACACAGCTTGCAGAAAAGAGAAAGTCAGTCTTGTTCTTAACTCTAACCTTCTGTCACTATACCAGAAAGAGTCCTTTATAATATTTAAATCACCTGCCTATAGTGATTGGAGAAGGCAATGGCACCCCACTCCAGTACTCTTGCCTGGAGAATCCCATGGACGGAGGAGCCTGGTAGGCTGCAGTCCATGAGGTCACACAGAGTCAGACACGACTGAAGAGACTTAGCAGCAGCAGCAGCATATAGTGATATTATTACTTATACTTTTACTATCTATTGATTGAGACCATGATACAATGGAAACAAACAACCAGAAACCCCACTATGAATCCAGGAAGACTATTAAATGAGTTTATTAATCCCAACAGGATTGAGGTACACTTGACAGCATTATACAAGTGAGAAATAATATCATCATTCAAACTTTGGTCATTATGGTTTCAAGAACCATCATCTAATTTCACTTTCTACATCCAATGCAGCTATAGGCAGAAACCACAGAAAACAAGGCAATGGATTCAAAGAGTCAGTGCTTGAAAATATAAAATACTACTCTCATTGTTCTATTATTAAAGACTGTGATTACGTGTTGTTGTTTAGCTGCTAAGTCGTGTCCAACTCTTTGTGACCCCATGGACTCTAGTCTGCCAGGCTCCTCTGTTCATGGAATTTCCCAGGCAAGAATACCGGAATGGGTTCCCATTTCCTTCTCCAGGGGATCTTCCCAACCCAAAGATCAAACCTATGTCTCTTGCACTGACAGGCAGATTCTTTACCACTGAGCCACCTGGCAATCCCCAAATTTTTATTTATTTTTGCTCTTCCAGGTCTAAGTTGCAGCATGTGGAATCAGTGTTGTTAATATGGAATAATTACAGATGGTGAATTTATGCCACATGTCAACACCTGTACATCTGGTATCCAAACAGTGGTGAAGACATTGTTCTTTCATATAAAGAATCTTTATCACCCCAGTGCACCAGGCACCTGCAACCAAGAGATCAGAGAAGCCTTAAAGCTAAAACCTAAAGCCCAAGGGTGGACAAAATGCTTAATTGTAAACTTGGCTCTCTCCTCCCAACTACATAAGTCTGCTTGCTACAGCTATGTAGAACTTAACTCATTGAAAGAAAAAGAATAAAGGCCTCATCAAGACTCAAATGACTCCTCTATATGGGCCAAACTGTGGAATCACACATTGCAAATGCTTTACTACAATTCATTAGAACCAATGGTTTATGATGTTAAATAAAGTGGCAAGAGTTCAATTTAATAACTGTTAATACACCTAGAAATCATAATCATACCACAGTTATTCACATCTGTACTTACATTCTTTCAGAATCAGGGCCCCAAAGGCAACACCGATGACCAAGATGGCACAGACAACATCCAGACACATGGCAAAACATTGGGACATGGTCAAAAGCATGAGCCAGCTCTCTGGATTTATGAACCATAATAAGCATAATAAATAAGTGGGAGAAAAAAAAAAAAACATGTTAGCTGCTTTGAATGAGTCAGTAAAGCTACATAAGATTTTTACACAACGTAGTAGATCAGCCAAGTGACACACCCACATAACTAGGTCTTGACATCAGACCATATATAGGACACGTACACAGGAATCAATCCAGGTGCTTTATGGGAAGCACCCACTGAAAATGTCAACCCACAGGTTAGAAACAGAAATGTGATCCTAATAAAGAAGATGGAGAAATGGTCTCATTGGTGCATTTCTTGCTGCGCTGGGTGTCAGAGTGAGGCTCATCCTCTCACAAAGTCAGCCGTTCCCAGCTCCCTGATAGAATGTGCAGCTCATACACTGCTTCCAGCACTGTCTGCACTTACTATACATGTTTACTCTGAGGAGCTGGTATCTAAATGGCCATGAGTTAACAGGATTTTCAATGTGGCTTTCAAAGTTCCATTTTATCTTCAAAATACAATAAAGGTTGGAAAGATGGGTCTGAGTTTTACAGGCTTAGAGCACATTCTGAAATTTCTGCCCAGGAAAGAAAAATCACTGATACAAAGTATAATACATATCAACTGGGTGGGAAATCAGGAAATTATTTTCCTCAATTACATCTGCTGCCCTGAATGTTCTGAAAAGAGAGTCAGCAAACTACAGCAGGGGTAGGGGGCAGGGGAGGGTGGGGAGTGGCAAGAACAGTCCACCACTTGCTTTTATAAATAAAGTTTTATTGGAGCACCATCATGGCCATTTGCTGATGTATTATGTTTGCCTACTTTGGTGCTACAATAGCAAAGTTGAGCAGCTGGAACAGAGACAGTATGGCACACAAAGCCTACCATGTTTACTATTTGGCTCTCTGAAAAAACTGTTTGTTGACTCCTGCCCTAAAGGGACAAAGCCATAGGGCATACTGACAGTTGGACAATATAAGCCAGTTAGGAGAGAAGTGGGGTGTGACAGGGGGAGAGGGGAACATAGAGGGGATGCTGAGAGGAGGGTGGGAGAGGCAGGTGTGCAGGGAGGGAACCTGAGGCTGACACAGACAGAGGCGCTGGCCAGCAAGGCCACCTGAGAGGGGGGTCAGGACTCTGAAGGGAGCACATCCCATCCTTTGAAATCATTTCCAGAAACTTACAGACCTGAGTGCAAGTCTTGGCACGTCTCAAACAGTTTCTGAAACTTTTGTTCGGCTTTGTATGCCTGGATGGTACGGAGTCCCTGGAGAGAAGATGCTAAGTGGGAAAATACTGGGCTTTGTTCTGTGGAAGCAGAGACAAACAACATAGATAGTCAGGGAGGCTGGATGTGAGGAAACCCACTACCTCCCATGTTCTTTGGTTGCGTGTCCTGCCAAAGGGCACATCTGGCACTTCCTGGAGGGCTGCCTGGGGGAGGAGGGATGATGCCCTTTCTGGAGTGGATCCTCCACGTGACCCTCAAGCTCCTGCTCACACCAACCTTCACTTTAACAACCTGGAAATGAAAAATTCTCTTTGAACCTATCTTTGACTAAATTAAAATTGTAGCTAGTTTTAAATAATGAACTTAGATTTTTCCACTTAGTAGATACAGACAACCATGGGAAACAGTATATTTCTCTTCTTGGCTTTGTTTCTATAAAATGAAGTTTGCATTAATTTGCAATCACTATCCATAGTCAAGGTTTCTGATACAAACATCTTTCCTTACTTTTTTATAATCATCCACATTCCTTTTTTAAAAATCTTCTCTCCTTATGATTTTATGTTAATAATGATTAACTATATCTGTGCATTAACAATGAGATAAGCACTAGATAATTTCATCCTATGTGGTTACCTGTAGAATAGAATGAGTGAGTGAAAGTCACTCAGTTGTGTCTGACTCTTTGCGACCCCATGGACTATACAATCCATAGAATTCTCTAGGCCAGAATACTAGAATGGGTAGCCTTTCCCTTCTCGTGGGGATCTTCCTAACCCAGGGATCAAACCTAGGTATGATTAACTATAAATCATGCTCCCTATTATTCTAAAACTAGGAATTTGAATGTAGTAATAGACTAAATGGGTATTGAATAGATCCCCTTTTTTTGTTCTCCCAAGGTGGTTATTTTCAGCATTCATTTATATGAAAAGCCTTGGGGAAGGCGGCCACAGTGTGGCATCACCCCAAGTATTGGTGATGATAAAGAGCAAATCTTAAAATAACAGGGCTTATCTTTTCAAAACACTTAACAACTGCAACTTATTTGCCATCTTTGGAGTATGTGAGAGAATGTATTATCCAAATGTATCACCTCTGACATTGTGAATATATTTCCTGATGCCTCTTTTCCTTTTCCTAATCTTTTTCTTTCCTTATTTCTCGTAAGTCTGGGAAAGAAAAATTCCCTATTTTCCTTCTGCATTAATTGCAACATGATATAACATTTTATGTTTAGAAAAATGTTTACTGAGTGGCTGCTATGTCACGGAGTGTGCCGTGAGCTAGACAGAAGCAGTCCCTGTCCTCATGGGGTTCACATTCGCTTTCCTTGTGCTGAAATGCAAAAGCTGCAGGTGACCCGCCACCAGCTGTGCTTGCTTTAAGGGCCACACTGACTCACAAGGGCTATAATATGCAATTACCTAATGTTGATCTAGGGAGAAATTCCAAGATAGAGTCTGCAGGATATCGGGGGTCTGGGTAATTATGGCATAAACGGAAGCCAGCCTGCACTGCCACCCTAGCCTGAGAGCCCTGGTACTCACTTGCACATTCCAGGCGTTTGACATCTCCTGATGTATTTAGGAAATAGAGCTGAAGCAGGAGGAAAATGAGGCCAAGGAGAGCCAGGGGTATCACAGTCCAAGGAATCATAGCCACCATCACGATCACCACGCCAATCACAAGTAGAAATGTCTGAAATAGTGAAGAAAGACACGGAGGCCTCCTTATGAAGGATTCTTTTCAAAGATAAACTTTAATAGATTGTTCTGTTAGGATTAAACTTCTTTCCTCAAAAGATGTGTTGGAATGGCAGGGAAAGCTTTCCTATCCAAAGGAAAAAAAATTATAGGTGCTCATTACAATATGTATTGCATGTGTCCAACACTATGATAAGAACTTTCTAGGCGTTAGCTCTTTTGATACACTCAGTAACCCTATGAGGCAGGCATTACTTTTTATTTTGGCCATGCCATGAATCTGGCGGGATCTCAGTTCCCTGACCAGGGATTGAACCTGGGCCACAGCAGTGAAATAAATCAATCCTAGCAGTCCTCACCAGTAGACACCAGAGAACTCCCCTAGGCAGTACTATCTTTAATGGATGAGAATGTTTGAGACTCAGAGGGTAGTTGTTGAATCCCAAACTATCAGGAGTCAGTAGGTGTTACTGATACTAAACAGATGAACAAGAAGATATCACAGATGAGAAATTCAGAAACCTTAGCTATACACGCAGGGATAAAAAAGTGGTCAATTATAAATTCTAAGCCCAGTAAAAGGGGGGAAAATGGAAATGTCTACCTTTGGAAGTAAGAATTCCACTTTCTTGGTTTTCCATCCTTAGTTAATATATACTGAGTGCTGACTGTGTACAGGGCTGCACAATCGAAACTTCACATGTGTGAAGTCAATAATCTTTACAATAGCCCTATCAAGTAACAGTGTTATCTCATTTTACAGATCGAGACACTGAGGCACAAGAGGAAAAGCAACTTGATGGAGACTGGAGACTGCAAAGCCTAAGTCATGGAGCCAGAGAGGTCATGTCTTGAGCCATTATGACATATTTAGGCTTGTTCCCAACATACAGCTAAGTAACATTATGCTAAGTATTTAAAATGTCCATTTCAAAGGTGAGTGGTTATTGCAACAGCAGATACCATTTACCAGGTGTTTGCATGTGCTAAGAGTTCCACAAACATTTCACTTAATCATCACCTCACCCCACAAGGTGATTTTATATTGGGAAGTGATCTTGGCCCAAAAAAGCAGCAGGTAGACTAAAAACTCAAGTCCTTGGCTGACTCTGATTTAAGTATCTTTATCAAGAAAAGTATAATATGATGGTGGAAAGCTTCAGGCAAGAATGCAGTCAACACTTAGCATCTGCCTGTTATGAAAGTGGAGTGAATAATGAAGATGTGCAGATTTACATGGCCTGGACCAAGAACTCTGAAGGTTACAGACCTTCAGTTCAGTTCAGCCGCTCAGTTGTGTCTGACTCTTTGCCACCCCATGAATCGCAGCACACCAGGCCTCCCTGTCCATCACCAACTCCCAGAGTTCACTCAGACTCACATCCATCGAGTCAGTGATGCCATCCAGCCATCTCATCCTCTGTCGTCCCCTTCTCCTCCTGCCCCCAAACCCTCCCAGCATCAGAGTCTTTTCCAATGAGTCAACTCTTTGCATGAGGTGGCCAAAGTACTGGAGTTTCAGCTTTAGCATCATTCCTTCCAAAGAAATCCCAGGGCTGATCTCCTTCAGAATGGACTGGTTGGATCTCCTTGCAGTCCAAGGGACTCTCAAGTGTCTTATCCAACACCACAGTTCAAAAGCATCAATTCTTCGGCGCTCAGCCTTCTTCACAGTCCAACTCTCACATCCATACATGACCACAGGAAAAACCATAGCCTTGACTAGACGAACCTTTGTTGGCAAAGTAATGTCTCTGGTTTTGAATATGTTATCTAGGTTGGTCATAACTTTCCTTCCAAGGAGTAAGCATCTTTTAATTTGATGGCTGCAGTCACCATCTGCAGTGATTTTGGAGCCCCCCAAAATAAAGTCTGTCACTGAAGCAATGGATTGTTTCCCCATCTATTTCCCATGAAGTGATGGGACCAGATGCCATGATCTTCGTTTTCTGAATGTTGAGCTTTAAGCCAACTTTTTCACTCTCCACTTTCACTTTCATCAAGAGGCTTTTTAGTTCTTCTTCACTTTCTGCCATAAGGGAGGTGTCATCTGCATATCTGAGGTTATTGATATTTCTCCCGGCAATCTTGATTCCAGCTTGTGCTTCTTCCAGCCCAACGTTTCTCATGATGTACTCTGCATATAAGTTAAATAAGCAGGGTGACAATATACAGCCTTGACGTACTCCTTTTCCTATTTGGAACCAGTCTGTTGTTCCATGTCCAGTTCTAACTGTTGCTTCCTGACCTGCATACAGGTTTCTCAAGAGGCAAGTCAGGTGGTCTGGTATCCCCATCTCTTTCAGAATTTTCCACAGTTTATTGTGATTCACACAGTCAAAGGCTTTGGCCTAGTCAATACAGTAGAAATAGATATTTTTCTGGAATATTTTTTGCTTTTTTGATGATCCAGTGGATGTTGGCAATTTGATCTCTGGTTCCTCTGCCTTTTCTAAAACCAGCTTGAACATCTGGAAGTTCACAGTTCACATATTGCTGAAGCCTGGCTTGGAGAATTTTGAGCATTACTTTACTAGCATGTGAGATGAGTGCAATTGTGCGGTAGTTTGAGCATTCTTTGGCCTTGCCTTTCTTTGGGCAGACCTTAGTTGGATACAAATCCGTGATGGTTTGCACAAGGCCCAGAGTGCTATGGAAACACAGGGAAGAATATGTGAACACTTTTCTTAGAGGATTCTAAGAAGACACTTCAGAAATGAATTTCACAGGCTGGTTTCTCTGTCAATATGAAGGCTTGCTTAAGCTTCTGATCTTTCTCCTAAGATGCTTCCCTCTCTCTGGGCAATCTTATCACCTTCACAGATTTAACTACCACCTGCTCAGTGAAGAATATGCAGGTGCCCTGCTCATCCCAGACTCTTATTTCATTATCTGCAGTATGCCTCAAGGTCCTAAGATCTAAGATAATTGAATTAAAACTGACAGAGCTGGGATTGGAAATCAGAGAGACTAAGATTTTCTCTCCTCACATGACTGAGATCGTTTTACACTTAAAATCAAGTAGCATCTCTCCCTGTCCCTCTTAAAAAACATTCGAAAATATGTGATGGATTTGGATTTATGAGGGCTAATTAACCATGGGCTAAGCACACAGTGGGCCAGCCAGTTGTGGAAACTCAACCTTGGCTTAGTTTGCAGTAGCAAAGAGAATTCTTCACAAAAATTTAATGTAATTAATAATCACTGTCAAAATAGAATATTGATTTAGTGAGAAATTGATTCTGGGGATAAATTATATACCTAACCTACATGACTAATTTAGAAAATAAGGTTGCAGAGGAGAAAACAATCAGATATCTGTGCAGTAAAAACAGTCTGCCTCCAAGTCTCAGCTTAGCTCACATTAGTGAACAGGAGAAAACTTTGTCCACAGGCTATGTGGCCTGCAGTCAGATAATCATTGCTGCATTTTTTCTGTGTGCAATTTTTGATAAATGCATTTCATTTCCACAATTACTACTTGGAAACGAAAAAGTCCCCACAAGCTTGGTCACTAAAAGGTAAAAAGAATTAAGCAACAGGAGAAACATCCCACATGAACAACAGCACTGAATGAGATGAGAGCTGAAGTGACCCCAAATCATTCTTTAGAACCTCAAGTTTCACAGACAAAACAAAGGCAGTGTAATCATCTTTTGACAGGAAAGAGTTTTCTGTAGGAGGCACTCTTTGTCTTAATCTTAAACCAGATATCTCTATATTCTATGCATCTCTAGGCTTAGCACAACCTGCAGATCTTTTAGTCACATACTGTGCTGTGGTTAGTCACTCAGTTGTGTCGGACTCTTTGTGACCCCATGGATTGTAGCCCACCAGGCTCCTTTGTCCATGGGGATTCTCAAGGAAAGACTACCAGAGGGGTTTGCCATTCCCTCCTCCAGGGGATCTTCCCAACTCAGGGATCAAACCCAGGTCTGCTTTACTGCAGGTGGATTCTTTACCATCTGAGCCACCAGGGAAGCCTTGATCACACAATACCTTGCTTAATCTGTTGATTCTTTCCATGGATCACAGTGGAAATGAAGAATGATTAATTAAAGGATGACTTGATCTCTTCCCTAGCTTCCCCTTCACTAATTTTGTGAACAAGATGGCATCTGAAGAAAGAGCATGAGAAGTCGACAAACCTGCACACAGTGGGGGACGGTGATGACTCTGACCTCCATCTCCCTGATCAACTAATTACTTCCCTTTTTCCCTTTAAAAACTTTCATGGTTGAGCATACTCTTCAGAGGTAGTTTCTGGGGGACGCTGAATCCACCATCTCCCCATCTCCCAATTGCTGGCATTTGGGTTAAAGGCAATTATTCTTCCTACTAATATTTATGAGTATTGATCATGTAGGTGGTGAGCAGTGGGACCTGGTTCCATAACATCTGGATAAAAGATATTTCTGTAGGGTTGTTTGTTTGCTTAAATACCTTAAGTTACAGCACTCAACATGTGAAAAGCTACCTACAAAAACAAAATTTCTGAGATGACTTTGATCCCATGCTCAAATTATGGGCTTAGATGCACTTTCCTTTAAAAGCTTTGTATCTTAAACAACTCCTCTCTACTGTCCTGGTAAAGGTGTTCAGATCAGATCAGTCGCTCAGTCGTGTCCGACTCTTTGCGATCCCATGAATTGCAGCACACCAGGCCTCCCTGTCCATCACCAATTCCCGGAGTTCACTCAGACTCACGTCCATCGAGTCAGTGATGACATCCAGCCATCTCATCCTCTGTCGTCCCCTTCTCCTCCTGCCCCCAATCCCTCCCAGCATCAGAGTCTTTTCCAATGAGTCAACTCTTCGCATGAGGTGGCCAAAGTACTGGAGTTTCAGCTTTAGCATCATTCCTTCCAAAGAAATCCCAGGGTTGATCTCCTTCAGAATGGACTGGTTGGATCTCCTTGCAGTCCAAGGGACCCTGAAGAGTCTTCTCCAACACCACAGTTCAAAAGCATCAATTCTTCAGTGCTCAGCCTTCTTCACAGTCCAACTCTCACATCCATACATGACCACAGGAAAAACCGTAGCCTTGACTAGATGAACTTTTGTTGGCAAAGTAATGTCTCTGCTTTTGAATATGCTATCTAGCTTGGTCATAACTTTCCTTCCAAGGAGTAAGCATCTTTTAATTTCATGGCTGTAGTCATGAAATTTTCACCTTATTATTACATATCTTTATAAGTAACCACACCTGGCTTTATCCAAAACAAAACAAAAAAGTTGCAGTAAATATGTGTCCTTTGTGGTAATACAATGCATAATTTAGCTCATCTAAGCTATCTCTCTATGAGAGGTGCTTGTTTCTGTTATGAAATGTGCTCACAGTAAAGGAAATCCACACCAGACATCTGGAAGGCAGAGGGAGGATCACTTGCCCAGCATGTCGCTGCTTCAGACCAACCTCATCGTGACTGTGGAGCCACTTCTGCCCCAGGAGTTACTCATGTTAACTCAGCCTCCCTATCACAGCCGCCCCTTTCTCTCACAACCATGACCTTCTCTGAAGGTAACAAGCACATCACCAGGCTGAAAGCCCACCCTTAACCAGTGTGAAAAGGCCTTGAAAAACAGGCACTTTACTATTCCCTGTGAGAACTCTGACAGGACTGCTTTGTTACCTGGATTAAATCTTGAAATGTCAGGGGCAGTAAGTCATCCATAAGCCCAATGTCTTTGCAGAAACGATTTAAAATTCTTCCTGAAAGAACAGGATATGAGAAATTACTCATTTCCCCAGTCACACCCTTTAAGAGAAAGAATTCATGAACAAATGAAAACAATATTTTTAAAGTACATATATATATATATATTTAATATATTACAGAGTCATAGGAAATATGCCAATGTCAGTGGTAAAGAAAGAGAAAATAGGATGATACCTAGAGAAATAAAAATACCAAATGACCGTCAGTGGGGAATTGAAATTGAGGCATTTTTTAAAAGAATTGGTGGGGGGAATCTCGTGGCAGTATCAAGAAAGGTTGGTGGATTTGAGAAAGTTTCCTCCTTTATATCAATCCAACCTGAGATATCTACCAAGTGCCAAATTGGTAAACAGCTACAAAATACTTAAATTAATCCCAATTATTACACTAATTTTGCTGATACTTTTTAAATAAGCATAATTACAAACTCTCTAATTTTTTTTTCCTTAAAAAAGTTTATAGCACCTTACATTTTGAAAAATTGTGGATTCCTGCCATTTCCAAGTTATGAGCTAACTACACGGGTAATAAATCGTTATTTGCAGAGGTATAGCAGGTGGGGCAAACACAGACTCATGCTTAAGCATCCAAGAAGACCAGAGGCATATAGGTAGGAAAACAGAAATATTTCTTAATGACTAAAAGGTAACTTATCATCATTGATTTTATTTCCCTTCTCAGAATCCATGAAAACAATATATCCTAAAGACTGAAGGTTTGGAAGATTGTCACTGAGCAGGATCTCTGATAAAAGCTATGGAGCATGTCCACTGGAAAATGCCCATATGCATTGTTTTATGATTTGGGGGGGATTCTTAAACCATGAGCCATAAGAACTGGGGTAGCCATGAGAGACGTGGGCCAGGTGAGAACTGCTCATTCTGGGGGAACAGGACATCACCTGTCAGTTGACTCCTCCTGTCACAGGAATGCACTCCTAAAAAGTACATGCACTTTGTCTCCAAGAAGGGTACTTTTCCTGGCCCAGTGCACCTCGAATGCCCTTCAGGGCAAAATGCAGTCTGTGGCTCCTATCTTTGAGAGAATTATAACTGCCAAAAGTTGAAACCTCTGTCATGCAGCAGATCTCTGAAACATTAGATGGTATATGGAAACTACTATCACAAAAATCCTCTGAAGTTTTATAAGCTATTTTTGCTTTTCTTTTTCATTAAATGTATATAAGCGAGTTCTACAGGATGACAGAATCATTCATTTCAGAGTTTCAGGCCTTTCAGACATGATTGAGGCTGAATGTAAGACTCAGGACAAGTAGATGCTCCCTGCCTAAGACACACAGCTACCTGACAGCCAGGTGTTCATCGAGTAAGTGCTCTCTGTCTTCACTCAGGTCTCTCTACCCAAAACTATGCATTTCTTCACCTACCTTAATGCCATTATATATCCCAAATGGTAAGTTATGACATTTACATGGTTAGTTTGCTAATGCTAATTGGGCAGTATTTATTCTGTTGCATTTGTTATGCCTTTAACAGCTTTAAAAAGATAATCTACAGCTTATAAGAACTGACCAGGAATCTCATTTTTATCCCAGGTTGCTTTAACCATATTTTGCATAAAAGGAAGTTTTGAGGTATCAGACTGTCCATGTGTTAGAAATGCAGAAAGACTGCCTGGATTTAACCAGACTGAACAAAACACAGAATGTCTCTAAAAACATCCTGTAATGAAATTTGAAGCTTTGACAATCTAAAACTGTCTTAGGTCAACTTTAATTCTCACTTGAGAAATTTGTCATTTTTCATACTTTTTGAAAAAGCTGAATACATAGACATTCTACGTTTTGACCAGTAATAACCTTTTTTAAAACTATAGTAAATTCCTGCTACTCTTAAAAAGTGCATCCACTTCCCTGGAATAATTCCAATGTTCATTTTAAATAGAACTTATAACTTTATAAAATTTCCAGCTGTCTATTACACAATAGACCTGTAAGAAACTTTTGCCTTATCATTTTCTTTCTTTTTTTTTTTATTTTTTTTAAATTTTATTTTATTTTTAAACTTTACATAATTGTATTAGTTTTGCCAAATATCGAAATGAATCCACCACAGGTATACATGTGTTCCCCATCCTGAACCCTCCTCCCTCCTCCCTCCCCATACCATCCCTCTGGGTCGTCCCAGTGCACTAGCCCCAAGCATCCAGTATCGTGCATCGAACCTGGACTGGCAACTCGTTTCTTACATGATATTTTACATGTTTCAATGTCATTCTCCCAAATCTTCCCACCCTCTCTGCCGTATCATTTTCAAGCAAAAAGTAAACCAGATGTTTGGTGCTTATATGCAAAATTAAGCTCTCCCTCTGAAACCAAATTAAAATGAACTCATGAGTGAAGCAAAGCCCTGATGAAAACAGAAACAAGGACAAAACAAGTAAACAAAGGAAAAACATGCTGTGGATTTTTTGTGGTTTATTTGTCTTAGTTATTTTTCTATTTTTCCTTGCATCTGGGAAATCACACGCATCGTTTCCCATTCCCAATTGTTTTATCAAATTTATCATATTAATTTGGATTTTATAGAAGAAAAAGACCAAAAAATCCATAACGTTGCATCAGGTCAGTTAATCAAACAATCAGTTAATGCCAGCTATTTGCTATGCATTTCTTTAAATGCTTTACATGTATTAATTCTCCTTGTTCTCACACACAAAAACGTTGAGAATATTATCTCTGCTTAGTAGAGTACTAAGTAATAGTTGAGTACTAGTAATAGTTGAGTACTAGTAATAGTTGAGTACTATTATCTCTACTCTACAGAAAAAGTTGAGGTCAACAGAGGTTAAACTTGACAAAGACCTGTCTCTTGGTGGCTGGAATGGGATTCACATTCAGAAGTTCAGTTCAGTCCAGTCGCTCAGTTATGTCTGACTCTTTGCAACCCCATGAATCGCAGCACGCCAGGCCTCCCTATCCATCACCAACTCCCGAAGTTTACCCAAATTCATGTCCATCGAGTTGGTGATGCCATCCAGCCATCTCATCCTCTGCCGTACACTTCTCCTCCTGCCCTCAATCCTTCCCAGAATCAAGGTGTTTTCCAATGAGTCAACTCTTCACATGAGGTGGCCAAAGTACTGGAGTTTCAACTTCAACATCAGTCCTTCCAATGAAAACCCAGGACTAATCTCCTTTAGGATGGACTTGTTGGATTTCCTTACAGTCCAAGGGAGTCTCAAAGTCTTCTTCAACACCACAGTTCAAAAGCATGAATTCTTTGGTGCTCAGCTTTCTTCACAGTCCAACTCTCACATCCATACGTGATCACTGTAAAAACTATACCTTATGTTGGCAAAGTAATGTCTCTGTTTTTTAATATGCTATCTAGGTTGCTCATAAGTTTCCTTCCAAGGAGTAAGCGTTTTTTACTTTCATGGCTGCAATTACCATCTGCAGTAATTTTGGAGCCCCCAAAAATAAAGTCTGACACTGTTTCCACTGTTTCCCCATCTATTTGCCATGAAGTGATGGGACCAGATGCCATGATCTTAGTTTTCTGAATGTTGAGCTTTAAGTCAACTTTTTCACTCTCCTCTTTCACTTTCATAGAGACTCTTTTGTTCTTCTTCACTTTCTGCCAGAAGGGTGGTGTCATCTGCATATCTGAGGTTATTGATATTTCTCCCAGCAATCTTGATTCCAGCTTGGGCTTCTTCCAGACCAGCGTCTCTCATGATGTACTCTGCATATAAGTTGAATAAGCAGGGTGACAATATACAGCCTTGACTTACTCCTTTTCCTATTTGGAACCAGTCCATTGTTCCATGTCCAGTTCTAACTGTTGCTTCCTGACCTGCATATAGGTTTCTCAAGAGACAGGTAAGGTGGTCTGGTATTCCCATCTCTTTCAGAATTTTCCAGTTTATGGTAATCCACACAGTCAAAGGCTTTGGCACAGTCAATAAAACAGAACTAGATGATTTTCTCGAACTCTCTTGCTTTCTCGATGATCCAGCAGATGTTGGCCATTTGATCTCTGGTTCCGCTGCCTTTTCTAAAACCAGTTTGAACATCTGGAAGTTTACAGTTCACGTACTGCTGAAGCCTGGCTTGGAGAATTTTGAGCATTACTTTACTAGCGTGTGAGATGAGTGCAATTGTGTGGCAGTTGAGCATTCTTTGGCATTGCCTTTCTTTGGGATTGGAATGAAAACTGACCTTTTCCAGTCCTGTGGCCACTGCTGAGTTTTCCAAATTTGCTGGCGTATTGAGTGCAGCACTTTCACAGCATCATCTTTTAAGATTTGAAATAGCTCAACTGGAATTCCATCACCTCCACTAGCTTTGCTCATAGTGATGCTTTCTAAGGCCCACTTGACTTCATATTCCAGGATGTCTGGTTCTAGGTGAGTGATCACACCATCATGATTATCTGGGTTGTGAAGATCTTTTTTGTATAGTTCTTCTGCGTATTCTTGCCACTTTTCTTAATATCTTCTGCTTCTGTTGGGTCCATACCATTGCTGTCCTTTATTGAGCCCATCTTTGCATGAAATGTTCCCTTGGTATCTCTAATTTTCTTGAAGAGATCTCTAGTCTTTCCCATTCTGTTGTTTTCCTCTATTTCTTTGCACCGATCACTGAGGAAGGCTTTCTTATCTCTCCTTTCTATTCTTTGGAACTCTGCATTCAAATGGGAATATCTTTCCTTTTCTCCTTTGCTTTTCACTTTTCTTCTTTCCACTTTTCTTCTTTTCACAGCTGTTTGTAAGGCCTTCTCAGACAGCCATTTTCCTTTTTTGCATTTCTTTTCTATTGGGATGGTCTTGATCCTTATCTCCTGTACAATGTCACGAACCTCAGTCCATAGTTCATCAGGCACTCTATCAGATCTAGTCCCTTAAATCTATTTCTCACTTCCACTGTATAATCATAAGGGATTTGATTTAGGTCATACCTGAATGGTCTAGTGGTTTTCCCTACTTTCTTCAATTTAAGTCTGAATTTGGCAATAAGGAGTTCATGTTCTGTGCCACAGTCAGCTCCCGGTCTTGTTTTTGCTAACTGGATAGAGCTTCTCCATCTTTGGTTGCAAAGAATATAATCAATCTGATTTCGGTGTTGACCATCTGATGATATCCATGTGTAGAGTCTTCTCTTTTGTTGTTGGAAGACGATGTTTGCTATGACCAGTGAGTTCTTTTGGCAAAACTTGGATGTGGGATAGCTCCTCTTGGCTGTGCCCCTGACCTCAGACGTGGGGTAACTCCTCTTGGCTGCAGCCCCTGACCTCCCACATTCAGAAGAGCTGACTCCAAAGTCTGTTTTCTTTACCAAGGGTAATATGGATACCACATGACATATTGGTTCAAAACCACTATTGAAAAATAACGAAAAACCATTCAATTTAGTCTGGGTAAAGTCTAGAGTCATTTTAATTTGCTGGTTAATTTTCAAACTTTAAATTTCACAACTCTTTAATAGAATCTAATAATATGGATCTTATTCCAGTGTGACAGTCTAATTCAAAAGGAGCCTTTCTCTCTCTCTCTCTCTCTGAATCAGTGATACCACTGATACCACTCTGAATCAGTGCTGCTTAAGATAACTGTGCTTCTGTCAAAAGGATCTTGACTGTGCCAGTGAAGTGACTGGCACAGCTATTACAAAGCTTTGTCCTAGCAGAACTGAGACACTGGAACATCTCTGCCTTCATCCCAACTCCATGTCTATTAATAGATTTTAAATGTATACTGATGACAATCAAAGTTTCCTCTCTTATCTGACATCAAATTTTAAAAAATGGACATAACAATTAAGGGAAGAGAAAAGATGAGGTATGTTTTAAAAAATACTCAATATTTATCCACAATTTATAAGGTACTCATTTCAGCACCTAAGACTTCAAACCTTAATCTCATCTAGAAAGCAGTCATTGGATACAGCAAGAACCAAGAGAAGACATACCTGAAAACCAGGCCAAGTAAGCATGAAACTCCTACAGTTGCTTTGTGAAGGGAGATGGGAGTGGTTAGAAAATTTGGCACCAAAAGGAATTCAACCTCCTTCAGTTTTTAGAATTTCTCATTGTAGGAGTGAAATCTACTCACCTGGTCTAAAACATTGGTCAATTTGTTAATAAAACTAGCTGATCTTGTAAGATAAACCACTAATTGTCTAGGTTACACTGGTGTTGCCTTTTATACCTTTTGTTAATCTGGCTATTTGTGTCACAAGTGTTTACTTAATCTTAAATCAAGGAAAAAACAGTTTTCTAGTAACACTGATGACTCATCATTTTGAAATAGGTATTTATTTTCCTTCCATTCACAGGGCTATGTCAAGATTAACATTTAAAAATCAGCATTCCTCCCTTTTACCTTTTAAGGGCCTATAGTTTATAAAGTAAAACAATTAGGTATCAAATATTTGATCCTCCTAAGATTCATCTTCAATGCACATTAAATCCCAGGGAAATGTATTAACTGTTTGGCAGTTTTGTCTCCTTTATTGACAGACAGCAGAAATTTGGTGACAGAAAACTGACAGAAAACAGAACTTGGAAGCTTGACCGACAGTCAACAGAAATTTATGGTTCCATGAAACAGCTTCCAGTGAACTAATATATGTGGTTTTCTCTTCATGACATCATATACCAGAAACAAAGTCCATCCTAAATTATGTATTACAAACTCTACTTTTGAAAATACGATAGGAAAGAGTTCAATTTAATCTACCACTAAGTGAGTAGATAATTGATTGACCCAAACCTTTTGGGCAAACTAGGCTTATCTTTGTGATACTTATTTGAGTTTGAATTTTCTTGAAGGAATGAAGTCCTGCTACTAGATATAGGAGGGGGAAGCAAGATAAACATTAGTGTGCTGGCTGCTCTAAGATCAGTGAACTTGAAGATTTAAACTTGGTCCCAAATTCTTGAATAATAAATGAACTAGTGTCTAGAGAAGCCTATAGGTCTTGAACATGAAGAACCTGGCTAACTGTGGTCATGAGACCTCAGAGGCTGAAATAATAGAAATTCAGTTCCTTTTAATGCTCCCAACTTTACAAGTGTAGTTTTCACATTAACAGGCAAAGTGGAGCAACTTCACAGCCATAATAGCATGGGCTCCTCCAGTCACTTCCTTGTTCTAACTTCCTAATAAGATGTGATCTGTGTGGGCCACTGCATTTTACCATCCTGTGCTCCTCACAGTGCCTGGGCCAAACAACATGCACTGAAAAATCTACACAAGATGCTGCCCTCAACATTCTTATTTAATCCTCACAACAGTCTTGTGAAACAGGAAGAGCAGCATCTCCACTTCACAGGAGATGAAGTTCCCAGACACCATGTCATCATTGTCACTAAGGCTCATTAGGCACCGACCATGTGCTAAGCACTGTGAATGTATTAACTAACTTGGCACAGTTATAAAAAGTCTGACTGCCAATGCAGGAGATGCAAGAGACACGGGTTTGATTCCTGGGTCAAGAAGATGCCTTGGAGTCAGAAATGGCAACCCACTCCAGTATTCTTGCCTAGAAAATTCCATGGACAGAGGAACCTGGTGGGCTATAGTCCATGGGGTCACAAAGAGTTACACACGACCAAATGACTGAGCACAACAACAATACCCACAACATTAAGATCAGTCAGTTTCACTCTTTTACAAGTGGTTGACCAGATTTCCCAGCACCACTTGTTAAAGAGATTGTCTTTAATCCATTGTATATTCTTTCCTCCTTTGTCAAAGATAAGGTGTCCATATGTGCGTGGATTTATCTCTGGAAGAACTAAATAGACATTTCTCCAAAGAAGACATACAGATGGCTAACAAACACATGAAAAGATGCTCAACATCACTCATTATCAGAGAAATGCAAATCAAAACCACTATGAGGTACCATTTCACACCAGTCAGAATGGCTGCGATCCAAAAGTCTACAAATAATAAATGCTGGAGAGGGTGTGGAGAAAAGGGAACCCTCTTACACTGTTGGTGGGAATGCAAACTAGTACAGCCACTATGGAGAACAGTGTGGAGATTCCTTAAAAAACTGGAAATAGAACTGCCTTATGATCCAGCAATCCCACTGCTGGGCATACACACTGAGGAAACCAGAAGGGAAAGAGACACATGTACCCCAATGTTCATCGCAGCACTGTTTATAATAGCCAAGACATGGAAGCAACCTAGATGTCCATCAGCAGATGAATGGATAAGAAAGCTTTGGTACATATACACAATGGAGTATTACTCAGCCATTAAAAAGAATACATTTGAGTCAGTTCTAATGAGGTGGATGAAACTGGAGCCTATTATACAGAGTGAAGTAAGCCAGAAGGAAAAACATAAATACAGTATACTAACGCATATATATGGAATTTAGAAAGATGGTAACAATAACCTGGTGTACGAGACAGCAAAAGAGACACTGATGTATAGAACAGTCTTATGGACTCTGTAGGAGAGGGAGAGGGTGGGAAGTTTTGGGAGAATGGCAATGAAACATGTAAAATATCATGTAGGAAATGAGTTGCCAGTCCAGGTTCGATGCACGATGCTGGATGCTTGGGGCTGGTGCACTGGGACGGCCCAGAGGGATGGTATGGGGAGGGAGGAGGGAGGAGGGTTCGGGATGGGGAACACATGTATACCTGTGGCGGATTCATTTTGATATTTGGCAAAACTAATACAATAATGTAAAGTTTAAAAATAAAATAAAATTAGAAAAAAAAAATAAGATCAGTCAGGTGTGAATAGAATCCTCATTTTTACAGATAAGAAAACCAAGAAATAGAGAATTTAAGTAACAAACACATACGTATTAACATAATTATAAATTGCTATTACTATTAGTAACTAGCACCAGTACTGAACCCAGGCAGTTGGCTCCAGAGTCCATACTTTTAAATCAAGGCAGACAAATCCTACCTTGAGATCTGCCTGCCCAATAGTGTCCACCTGCTTTGGCCTACAGTCCTGTGGCTAGTTGATGACTAGGTCAAGGCTACTTCTGTCTGACCTCCAGCCCACCTCCCTTAACAGGTCCTGTCAATTATTACTTGCATAAGCAAAGCCACCCTGGGCCTCACAAAAAATCTAACCAATTAGATAAAGTGGGCATGTACACTGATGAACTAACTCCTCAAAGAAACCCAGTATAGAGGCTACCTTCCAAAACAGGATAGGTGAAAGATACAGGGTGGAGACATCAACCACTGGGAAACCTCCAGGGACACTCATATTGAGAAACTTACTACTGAACATCCACCTGCTACGTACCACAAAGCCTCTTCTTACATGTCAGCAAAAGTCCACTATAGAGTTAATTTCATTGAAGAGGATATTTACATTTCATCAATCTTCTAATTAATTTATCATTGCCATTTTAGGTAAACCTCAAAGTGTCCACACATGCCAGAAGCTCTGTGATTCCAGAAATGGATGGGAAATGAAAGAAAGAAATGCGCAGCCTGTCTCATGGAGAGAGATTCCTTGTAAGAAGGTCCTTCCTAAAGAATAACTTAGCTTGTGGGCTGTGCTTAGTCGCTCAGTCGTGTCTGACTCTTTGTGACCCCATGGACTGCAGCCCACTAGGCTCCTGTGTCCATGTGGATTCTCTAGGCAAGAATACTGAACTGTGTTGCCATGCCCTCCTCCAGGGGATCTTCCCAACTCAGGGATCAAACCTAAGTCTCCCACATTGCAGGTAGATTGATTTTTTATCATCTGAGCCACCAGGGAAGCTTAACACCACATAACACAGCCAACATTTTTTTAATTTCTTTTTTAATTAGAGGAAAATTGCTTCACAGTGTTGTATTGGTTTCTGCCATACAACAATGTGAGTTAGCCATAATTATACATATACCCCCTTCCTCTGGAGCCTCCCTCCCCCCTCCCCATTGCACCCCTCTAGGTTATCACAAAGTGTCAGGCTGGGCTCCTTGTGTTTTATATCAACTTCCCACCAGCTGTCTATTTTACACATGATAGTGTTTGTACGTCTGTGCTACTCTCCTTCCCCTGCTGTGCCTGGAAGTCCATTCTCTACATCTGAGTCTCCACTCCTTCCTGCAAATAGGTTCATCAGTACCATTTTTCTAGAGTCCATGTATATGCATTAATATACAATATTTGTTTTAATCTTTCTTCACTCTGTATAACGGCTATATGTTCATCCACCTCACTACCACTAACTCGAGTAGTCAGCAACACTGAAATACACTTCCATCAAATATATGGTGTTTTGTATGTCAGGCAACAAATGGGTTCCTAAATCATTCTGCAAAGGGAATATTTATTTTTCCACAAACACAAATTGGAATAAAAGCTTATATGCTTCTATATTCAGATTTTCTCTGGTAGGAGGAAAAACATCAGCTTTTTATAGAAAATGGATCAACACAGGACAGTGATTTTCTTTCAAGTATCTCCTCCATTTTCAAACATAAGCTATAATAAGGCACAAAATGGGTTTGTTAACAACCATTTTTACTGAGAAAACTTGGTGTCTGACTTACCTATTGAGTTTCTATCGAAGAACACTACCAGAGATCTCAAAATGGACTCTACCATTTTGTTGTGCAAAATTTGTGAAGAACGAATAAGGATGTAGAATAAAACCAGAGATCTCGTGATGCCGAAAAGGATGGTAAATACATTTAAACCTGAAATAAAGAAACATCACTCAGCACAAGATCTCTGCTTTTTCTTCAATGATCCTAAAGCAGAGCAAACACTTTATAAGTGCATTATATATTTTATTCTATAACTTATGTATAAATTCATATATAATATATAAATTTATACATATAATAGATTCTATAAGAGTTTAATACAATCACAAACACATTTATAAAGAATATAAAAATCACTGTTTCTCATTAAATAGAAACCACATGGGGAAAACAGCAGGTGTAAGCTACAACTTCAGGCTTTCCTAATTCAAGTACAAGTTCTAATAAAACTGAGAAGAAAGAAAATGATAAAATGCAGTCATCTTTTTCTCTCTGAATATCAAATCTTACTAATTACAACATGTCTCACAATTTAAAAGTGAGGTATGTTTTGGTACCAAACAAAAGTTGGCTTTAAGGCAATAAATAGTAGACTGAATAATGCAGAAAATGAATATGTGATGTGAAAGATTGATCACGGGAAATCACCCAATCAGAACAGCAGACAGAAACACAGATGTAAAAAAAAAAAAAAAGCAATATGAGACCTATTTGATAATATAAAGCATGCCAATCTAGGCATAATAGAAATTCCTGAAGGAGAATAAAGAGGAAAAAAAGGATTAAAATGTATTTGAATAAACTATGGCAGAAAACTTTCCAAATAAAGAAGGAAACAGATATTTTAGTACAGAAGCAGAGGGTCCCAAGTGAGATAAGCCTGAAGAGACCTAAACAAAGACATATACAATTAAAATGGCAGAAGTTAAAGAGAAGATTCAAAGGCAGCAAGAGAAAAACAAAAGTTAATTACAAAGGAATCCCACCCCATCCCCAGCCCACCCTGGGCCAAGGCTATTAGTTGTTGTTTCTACAGAAAAGTTGCAGGCAAGAAGGGAATGGCAAGATATATTTAAGGTCCTAAAAGGGAAAAAAATCTGCAACCTAGCATACTCTATCCAGCAAGATGAGCACTTAGAAGGAGAGATAAAAGTTCTCAGACAAGCAAACAGCAAAACAATACCAAACTGTCCTAAAGGATATACGAAAAGTGAAAATGAAAGTCGCTCCATCTTGTCCTTTGTGACCCTGTGGACTACAGTCCATGGAATTCTCCAGGCCAGAATACTGGAGTGGGTAGCCTATCCCTTCTCCAGTGAATCTTCCCAACTCAGGAATCAAACCCAGGTCTCCTGCATTGCAGGCAGATTCTTTACCAACTGAGTTATCAGGGAAGACCGCCCCCACCCCCACCCACACACACCATATACTATAAGGTCTTCTCTAAACAGAAAAGAAGCAAGATTCCATGGGAAAGAGAATATCACAGTTGGACAGTAAATCACTTAAATAAGCCAATACATAGATTAAACATTTTTTTCTGTGAAATCGATGATAACCACAATGAACAGCAAAAGGGTAAACATTAAGATGTATAAGAGGCACATCAAAATCACAAAATGGGATATGAGAGTAAGAAAATGCAGATATTTTTTCAGAATGTGTTTAAGCCTATATGTTGTTAAGTCATGTTGCTAAGTCATGTCTGCTAAGTCATGTCTGACTCTTGTGAGCCTATGGATTACAGCCCACCAGGCTCCTGTATCCATGGATCTTTCCAGGCAAGAATACTGGAGTAGGTTGCCATTTCCTTCTCCAGGGGATCTTTCCCAACCCTAGAAGCCTTGTCTCCTGCATTGGCAGATGGATTCTTTACCACTGAGTCACCAGAGAAGCCCTAAGCTTATATGACTACCAGTTTAAAGCAAGCAGATATAGGAAGAAGTTAACATAATTGAAAAAGAGGGTAACCATAAATCAAAAACATACAATAGATTCCAAAGCCAAAAAGAAGAGAGCAGAAGCATAACACAAAAGAAAATCATCAAAACTAGAAAAGAAAAAATAAAAGATAAGGAACAAAGAAGAAATAAAAATCAACGGGAAAACAAAGTTGAAGATGGTGATAAATATGTATATATCAAAAATTACCTTAAATGTCAAAGAACTAAACACACAAAAGACACAAAGTGGCATACTGAATAAAAATAATAAGAGCATACAATATACAATATGCTGCTTATAAGAGACCTGCATCAGGGCAAAGGACACACATAGATTGAAAGTGAGGGGACAGAAATAGATATTTCATGAAATAACAAGAAAGTGGAGGCAACAATACTCATATCAGACAAAATAGACTTTAAAACAAAGATTATACTGGAAAATATAGAAGGACACTAGATAATGATGAAAAGATCAATATAGGAAGATAGTACACTTGTCAACATATATGCAACTAATATAGGAGCATCCAAATACATGGAACACATACTGATAGACATAAAGGGAGAAATTGATGAGGATGCAATAATAGTAGGAGCCTTGAACACCCCACTCACAACAGAGATCTTAAATGAAACCATAGAAAAATCAGACTTACTAGATATTTATAGGACATTATATCCCAATAAACCCTAACATACTCATTCTTTTCAAGTGCAGATGGACCATTCTCTAGGATGGACCCATACGATAGCATAAAACAAGCCTCAACAAATTTAAGAGGACAGGAATTATTTCAAGTATCTTTTCTGACCACAATTGCATAAAACTAGAAATCAACCACAGAAAAATAAGGAAAGAAAGATTACATGGAAACTAAACAACATGCTGGATTTTCCAGGTGATGCAGTGATAAAGAATCCGCCTACTGATGCAAGAAATGTGGGTTCAATCCTTGGGTCAGGAAAATATCCTGGAGTAGGAAATAGCAACCCACTCCCACTCCAGTGTTCTTGCCTGGAAAAGCCCATGGACGGAGGAGCCTGATAGGCTGCAGTCCATGGGGTCGCTAAGAGTCAGACACGACTGAGCGACTTCACTTTCATTTTTCACTTTCACGCATTGGAGAAGCAAATGGCAACCCACTCCAGTGTTCTTGCCTGGAGAATCCCAGGGACAGGGGAGCCTGGTGGGCTGCCATCTATGGGGTTGCACAGAGTCGGACACGACTGAAGCAACTTAGCAGCCAGTATTCTTGTCTGGAAAATCTCATGGACTGAGTAGCCTGGTGGGCTATAGTCCATGTGGTCATGAAGAGTCGACACAGCTGAGCAATTGAGTGCACACACACAAAAAAACATGCTAGTAAGGGGAAAAAAAAAATGGATCAATGATTAAATCAAGGAGGACATTTAAAAATACAAATGACAATGAAAACAGCCATACAAAATCTATAGAGTGCAGCAAAAGCAGTTCTTAAAGGGAAGTTCATAGTAAAGTAGGTCTTCTTCAAGAAACAAGAAAAACCTCAAATAAACAACCTAACCTACCACCTAAAAGAATTAGAAAAAGAAGAACAAAACCTAAAATCAGCAAAACGATGGACATAATAAATATCAGAGAGGAAATAAATATTTAAAAAATAGAAAAAAATCAATAAAACCAAAAGCTGGTTCTCTGAAAGGGTAAACAAAATTGACAAGCCTCTGGTTAGTCTTACCAAGAATAAAAGGAGAGAACCCAAATAAACAAAATAATAAATGAAAGAGGATAAGTAACAACTGATTCTACAGATACATAAATAAACCATGAACTGTATTTACTAACAAACTGGACAACCTATGAGAAATGGACAAGTTTCTAGACACATGTTGCTGCTGCTACTGCTGCAAAGTTGCTTCAGTCATGTCTGGCTCTGTGTGACCCCATAGATGGCAGCCCACCAGGCTCCTCTGTGTGTGGGATTCTCCAGGCAAGAATACTGGAGTGGGTTGCCATTTCCTTCTCCATTCTACAGCACACCAAAACTGAACCAAGAAGACATAGAAAATTAGAACAGACTGATCACTAAAATGAAATAGAATCTGTAATTGAAAAAAAAAAATCCCTACACACAAAAGTCCAGGATCAGATGGCTTCACAGGTGAACTTTACCCAACAACAAAGGAAGAGCTTATACCAATCCTCAAATTCTTCCAAAAGATTGAAGCAAAGGGAATATTCCCAAAGATATTCCATAAAGCCAACATCATCCTGATATCAAAACCAGTTAAAGATACTACCAAAAATGAAAATCATAGGACAATATCCTTGATGAATATAGATGCAAAAATTCTCAACAAAATATTAGCAAATTGAATCCAACAACACATTAAAAAAAAAAAATCATGCACTATGATCAAGTTGGATTTATCCCAGGGTTACAAGTATGGTTTAACATATACAAATCAATTGATATGATCCATCATATCAATTAAAGAAAACACAAAAGCCACATGATCATCTTAATAAATACAGAAAAAGTATTTGATTAAATTGAACATCCATTCATGATAAAAAAAAAAAAACCTCTTAAGAAATTAAGTACAGAGGAAATAAATCTCAACAAAATGAAAATTATTTATGACAAACTGAAAGTATAAGTCTTTCATTCATGTCCAACTCTGCAACTTCATGGACTGTATGCAGACCATTAGGCTCCTCTGTCCATGGATTTTTACAGGCAAGAATACTGGAGTGAGTAGCTATTCCCTTTTCCAGGGAATCTTCCCAACCCAGGGATCATGCATTGCAGTCAGATTCTTTACCATCTGAGCCACCAGGGAAGCCCATTTATGACAAAGCATACGGCCAATATAATACTCAGTGGTGAAAAGCTGAAAGCCTTCCTGTTAAAATTTGGAGAAAGACAAGGATGCCCACTCTCACTACTTCTATGCAGCACAGTACTTGAAGTCCTAGCTACAGCCATAAGACAAGAAAAAGAAATCAAATTTATCCACATTTTGAGGGAAGAGGTAAAACTGTCACTATATGCAGATGATAATATATATACAAAACTGTAAAGACTCCACACAAAAACTAATAGAACTGGTAAATGAATTCAGCAAGGCATAAGGATACAAGATTGACACACTGAACCAAGTTATTTTTTATACTCATAATGAAACATTATAAAAGGAATGTAAAAACAAATCAAAATCACATCAAAAAAACTTAAAATACCCAGGAATAAACATAATCAAGGAGGTGAAAGATTTATAAAACATTAAAAGAGGAAACTAAACATGATCCAAAGAAATGCAAAGATATTCCATGCTCTTGGATTGGAAGAATTAATACTGTTAATACTGTTAAAATGGCCATACTACCCAAAGCAATCTACAGATTTAACAAGATCCCTATCAAATTACCCATAAATTTTTCATGAAACTAACAAATACAGCTAAAACTTATATGAAACCACAAGAAATCTAGAACTGCCAAAGCAATCCTGAGGATAAAGAACAAAGCAGGAGTCATAGCCCTCCCAGACTTCAGGTGATAGTACAAAGCTATAGTTATCAAAATGGTGCAGTTTTGGCACAAAAATAGACTATGAATAAATGCAACAGAGAGCCAAGAAATAAATGCATACACCTTCAACACCTGTTAAAGTTAATCGTCAACAGAAGAGGCAAGACTTGTTTATTATATACAATGTATATTATAAAAGACAGTATCTTCAGTAAGTAGTTTTGGGAAAGTTGGACAGCTGTATGTAAATCACTGATGTTAGAACAACTCTCACACAAAAATAAACTCCAAATGGCTTAAAGACTTAAATATGACATGACACCATAAGACTCCTAGAAGAGAACACAGGTAAAACTTCCTCTCACATAATTGTACCAATGATTTCTTAGGTCAGTCTCCCAAGGTGATAGAAATAAAACCAAAAATAAACAAATGGGACCTAATCAAACTTATAAGCTTCTGCACAGCAAAGGAAACCATAAACAAAATGGAAAGACAACCTACAGACTGAAAGAAAACCTTTGAAATTGATGTGATTGACAAAGCCTTAATTTTCAAAATCTAAAAACAGCTTATATAATTCAACGACAAGCAAACCTGCTCAAAAAATGGACAGATGACTTAAATAGACATTTTTCCAAAGAAGACATACACAGATATATGCCAACAGATCTATACAAAGATACTTAACATTGCTAGTTATGAAATGAAAACTACAATAAGGTACCACTCAACATCAGTCATAATGACCATCATTGAAAAATACAAATAACAGATGTTGAAGAGGGTGTGGTGAAAAGGGAACATATGTACACTGTTGGTAGGAACGTAAACTGAGGCAATCACTGTGGCAAACAGTGGAGGGTCCTCAAAAAACTAAAAGTAAAGTTGCCAGCAGTTCAGTTCAGTTGCTCAGTCATGTCTGACTCTTTCAGACACCATGGACTGCAGAACGCCAGGCCTCCCTGTCCATCACCAACTTCCAGAGTTTACTCAAACTGATGTCCATTGAATCAGTGATACCATTCAACCATCTCATCCTCTGTCATCCCTCTCTCCTCTTGCCTTCAATCTTTCCCAGCACCGGGGTTTTTTCAAATGAGTCAGTTCTTTGCACCAGGTGGCCAAAGTATTGGAGTTTCAGCTTCAACATCAGTCCTTCCAATGAACATCCAGGACTGATCTCCTTTAGGATGGCCTGGTTGGATCTCCTTGCAGTCCAAGGGACTCTCAAGAGTCTTCTCCAACACCACAATTCAAAAGCATCAATTCTTCAGTGCTCAGCTTTCTCTATAGTCCAACTCTAACATCCATACATAACCACTGGAAAAACCATAGTCTTGACTAGACGGAACTTTGTTGGCAAAGTAATGTCTCTGCTTTTTAACATGCTGTCTAGGTTGGTCATAACTTTTCTTCCAAGGAGCAAGCATTTTTAATTTTATGGCCAATGGCAACATCTTCAGTGATTTTGGAAATCAAAAAAATAAAGTCTGTCACCGTTTCCACTGTTTCCCCATTTATTTGCCAAGAAGTGATGGGACCGGATGCCATGATCTTAGTTTTCTGAATGTTGAGCTTTAAGCCAACTTTTTCACTCTCCACTTTCACTTTCATCAAGAGGCTCTTTAGTTCTTCTTTGCTTTCTGCCATAAGGGTATTGTCATCTATATATCTGAGGTTATTGATATTTCTCCCAGCAATTTTGATTCCAGTTTTTGCTTCATCCAGCACAGCGTTTCTCATGATGTACCCTGCATATAACATAAATAAGCAAGGTGACAACATACAGCCTTGATGTCCTCATTTCCTGAATTGGAATCAGTCTGCTGTTCCATGTCCAGTTCTAACTGTTGCTTCCTGACCTGCATACAGCTTTCTTAGGAGGCAGGTCAGGTGGTCTGGTATTCTCATCTCTTTAAGAATTTTCTACAGTTTGTTGTGATCCACAGAGTCAACAGCTTTGTCATAGTCAATAAAGCAGAAGTAGATGGTTTTTTTTTTTTTCTGGAATGCTCTTGTTTTTTCAATGATCCAATGGATGTTGGAAATCTGATCTCTGGTTCCTCTGCCTTTTCTAAGTCCAGCTTGGACATCTGGAAGTTCATGGTTCACATGCTATTGAAGCCTAGCTTGGATAATTTTGAGCATTACTTTACTAGCATGTGAGATGAGTGCAATTGTGCAACAGTTAAAGCATTCTTTGACATTGCTTTTATTTGGGATTGGAATGAAAACTGATCTTTTCCAGTCCTGTGGCCACTGCTGAGTTTTCCAAATTTGCTGGCATATTGAGTGCAGCACTTTCAAAGCATCATCTTTTAGGATTTGAAATAGATCAACTGGAATTCCATCACCTCCACTAGCTTTGTTCATAGTGATGCTTCCTAAGGGCCACTTACCTTTGCATTCCAGGATGTCTGGTTCTAGGTGAGTGGTCACACCATAGTGATTATCTTGGTCATGAAGATCTTTTTTGTACAGTTCTTCTGTGTATTCTTGCCACCTCTTCTTAATATCTTCTACTTCTGTTAGGTCCATACCATTTCTGTCCTTTATTATGCTCATCTTTGCATGAAATATTCCCTAGGTATCTCTAATTTTCCTGAAAAGACCTCTAGTCTTTCCCATTCTATTGTTTTCCTCTATTTCTTTGCATTGATCACTGAGGAAGGCTTTCTTATTTCTTCTTGCTATTCTTTGAAACTCTGCATTCTAATGTGTTTATCTCTCCTTTTTTTTAAATTTTATTTTATTTTTAAACTTTACATAATTGTATTAGTTTTGCCAAATATCAAAATGAATCCACCACAGGTATACATGTGTTCTCCTTTGCCTTTCACTTCTCTTTTTCTCAGAGCTATTTGTAAGGCCTCCTCAGACAACCAGTTTGCCTTTTTCATTTATTTTTCTTGTATAGTCTTGATCCCTGCCTCCTGTATAATGTTACGAACCTCTGTCCATAGTTCTTCAGGCACTCTATCAGATCTAATCCCTTGAATTTATTTCTCACTTCCACTGTATAATCATAAGGGATTTGATTTAGGTCATACCTGAATGGTCTAGTGGTTTTCCCCTGCTTTCTTCATTTTAAGTCTAAAGTTGGCAATAAGGAGTTTATGATCTGAGCCACAGTCAGCTCCTGGTCTTATCTTTGCTGACTGTATAGAGCTTCTCCATGAGGTCGCTAAGAGTCAGACACGACTGAGTGACTTCCCTTTCACTTTTCACTTTCATGCATTGGAGAAGGAAATGGCAACCCACTCCAGTGTTCTTGCCTGGAGAATCCCAGGGATGGGGGAGCCTGGTGGGCTGCCGTCTATGGGGTCACACAGAGAGGGACACAACTGAAGTGACTTAGCAGCAGCATAGAGCTTCTCCATCTTTGACTGCAAAGAATATAATCAATCTGATTTTGGTATTGACCATCTGGTGATGACCATGTGTTAAGTTGCCATATGATCCTGCAATCCTACTCCTGGGTATACATCCAAAGACAACTGATTTGAAATGAAACATGCACCCTGTGTTCACTGCATTACTATTTACAGTAGTCAAGACATAGAAACAATCTAAATGTCCATCAACAGATAAATGGATAAAGAAGATGTAGTATACACACACACATATATAATGGTATACTGAAAGTATACACACACACGCGCACATATAATGGAATACTGATCAGCCATAAAAAGAATGAAATAATGCAGCATGAAAATTGCAGCAACATGAATGGGCCTAGAGATTATCATACTAAGTGAAGTAAATCAGAAAGAGAAAGACAAACATCATATCACTTACATGTGGAATCTAAGATATGATACAAATAAACTTATCTACAAAATAGAAACAGACTCACAGAGAGAACAGACCTGTGGTTGCCAAGGGGAAGAAGGGTGGGGGAGGAGTGGACTGGGAGTCTGGGGTGAGCAGATGGAAACTATTATACTGAGAGTGGATAACCAGATCCTACTGCATAGCACAGGGAATGGTATTCCATAGTCTGTAACAAGCCATAATGGCATATAATATGAAAAAGAATATATATGCACATATATACTCATATACACATATATAGCAATGGCATACAATATGAAAAGAATATATATGCACATATATATTCATATATGCATATATACATATATAGCATTCTATATATATGAAACTGAATCACTTTGCTGTACAGCAGAAATCAACACAACTGTACTAAATCAACTATACATCAATAAAATAAATTTTAAAAGTCTTCATTCAATCTTTTTCTTCTAGTCAATTTTAAAAATAATCATTCCAATTAATTTACAGAGTAAATGCAACTGAGACTTAATCTGTTAAGACATTACTGAATTACTCCTGGAAGCCCTAGTTGCTTGCACAGGCTCACTAAAAGCATTTCACACTCCTGTATAATAGAGTAGAAGATTCAACTTTACCTGAATAAACTACTAAGTACCAGTTCAGATCGATCGTCTTCATTTCATTTCCTTGTCTACTAACATTGATGTGGTGTTCATTCGCCCTATGGAATAGGGAAGAGAAAAAAATGCAGTAGATAGAATTAGGTAAAGACAAAAAAAAAAACCCTCAATTTAGGAGACATGGTTTATGCTGGAAAACAATTCCCAGCTCATGGGGCCTGGTGTCCCTCTATCTTATAAAAATTCAACTTGAATCATGAGTTTCAGTTCTCAAACTGTCTACGAGGAAGCTGCTGAGGGTAAGACATGGGGACAGACCATGGGGGGGTCATATTCCACCAGCAAGAAACTTTTTCTTCAGGGAAACTCCGTGAGGGTTAGAAGAGGAGGCTGAACAAGCTCCACCGCCCTCCCTGGCTCTGTGGGAATGGGAGGGAGCTTCCTGTCGACTTTCAGCACTTTGGGTCAGACCAGGAATCACTCACCAGTCTAAAAGCCACCAATCCTGCAGGACATAGGCAACCTGGGAGCAGGAAACAACAGTCACTCACACACTGATGTTACTGAACCCTCACATCCTGCTCACTAGGATGGGGGACGGAAAGGCTCCAGAGCATGGAGACGGTCCTTCCAGCTCAGGTCTGTGCCAAGCCCCACACCCCAAATGACCACAGGACAGGGGAGGGCATGCTGCATTTTAATATCTCCAAAAGACATTGTTATTTTCCTAGAAGCTCTCTGTCATGTACACACAACACCAGTAAAGCTCACTTATTTAGCTCCCCACAAAAAATGCTTTTCAATGCAAATCCAGATGAACTGCAAATACAGTAATAATAGTGTAAATGTTGGAGTTTTTCAAATGAAAGAAACTTAACAGGTACTGTGATGGTCAGTTTTCTATGTCAGCTTGGCCAGGCCAGTCTCCAGTGATTCAGTCACTGGTCTAGACATTGCCATGAAGGTATTTTGTGAATGTGGTTCACATCCATCATGAGCATGGAAGTAAAGGGGATCACCCTCAACACTGTGGTGGCCTCATCCAGTCAGTTAGCCCTGAAGAGAAAAACCTGAGGCTTCCCGGAGGAGGAAGAAATTCTGCCTCAAGACAGCAGGGTCAGCTCCTGCCTGAGGTTCCAGCCTGCAGGCCTGCCTTCCTGATTTCACACTTACCAAGCTAGATCCCACAGCCTCATGGGCCAGTTCTTTAAATATCTTCATATACATACTAAGAATAATGATAAATAAAGTATAAGTGAAGTGAAGTGAAGTGAAGTCGCTCAGTCGTGTGTGACTCTTTGCGACCCCATGGACTATAGCCTATCAGGCTCCTCTGTCCATGTGATTTTCCAGACAAGAGTGCTGGAGTGGATTGACATTTCCTTCTCCAGGGGATCTTCCTGACCCAGGAATCGAACTGGCGTCTCCAGCATTGCAGGCAGACGCTCTACCATCTGAGCCACCAGGGAAGCCCATATAAAGTACAAATAATATGTAAATACCAAACTGAGGGCACAAACCAAAATAAATGTCCTTATTTACCTGAGCTGCGATGTTCACTAGAATAAGGAAAATGATGATAGACCAGTGAGTACCAGCTGTGAAGTAATTCTTGTAGGTCTTACAACCAACTTGTCCCTTTGAATAGTCCTCCAGGGGTAGTTTAACCAGTATATCCTCAATCTGTGAGGGGAAAAATGTCAGTGAGAGATAAAACATTAAGTAATTAATCCCCAAATATCAAAAGTTCAACAGTAACTTTCATTGCAAAAAGGTGGGGACACACACAAAACTCATATGCTGGCAGGAGTGAAAGAGTCTGTCTTCTAAAGAGAAGGGTGTGGAAATACCTAGAAAAACCACATATGCATTTATGCTTGGACCCAGCCATCCCATTCCTAGGAATCCATTAGGGAAAAAAACAAAAAACAAAAAAACATCATCTGCATGAGGCTATTCACGGTTGGCTAGTTTTGCTTAAAGTCAATCATGACTCTCAACACAAGCACACCATACCCAATTCAAGTATAAATGCAGAAGCTTGTTCAAAATAATACACAAAATGATATTGAACTAATGTTTAGCTTGTAATCTTTTATTTTGTCACTCAATGATGGAAACATAAAACATAACTGAGCCTCAAAATACTAGTCAAATACAGTAAACTGAGCTTGCACAGCAAGTTGGAGTAAGGTGAATCTGGGTAGCAGGGGACAGCATGTGATCAAAATCTATGTGGTTCCTGAATTTCAGAGAGTGATTCCTGAGTGTGGAATGTGAGGGACTAATCTGAACACTTATCAGAATCATCCAGGCTCCTGGGTTTGGATATCGAGGAGGACCTGTGTATGTATAACTGGAGCAGATTGAAGGCCCACAAGGCCACCAAGAGCAGATGGATCTGGACATGTTGCAGGATGAGAAACTCACATCGTGGTCCTCTGGGGCTGCATCTTTCATTGACTGTGTGGAGGACTCTTGAGGCTGGTCTGGAGACTTGGAAGATGGTTCAGGCTCCTCAGTCTTCTTTGAAAGGGAGTCAGAATCTATTCTGGATTTCAGGAACTCAGTGTAAGGCCCCTTTTCCACCATTTCACCCTAAAATTAAAAAAAAATTGAAAGGCATGTATTTGCATTTGTTAATACTAACCTAATATAAATGCTAATCAAGAGAAGTAAACGGATCTTAAGTTATGATTTTTGTAAGAAAGTGATCATTAGGTCTGAAATTCTGGAGGACAAATCTAGTTCGGTTCAGCTTGACATAGAACTGAGCATTGTGTTCTCTGCCAAACCCTGTGTTAGGTGCTGGGGTATATGAAAGAAATATGTTCTCATGTGTTAAAGATGGATATCATTAACATAAGAAATGGCAGGCCACTCCAGTATTCTTGGAAAATCCCATGGACAAAGGAGCTGGGTGGGCTACAGTCCATGGGGTTGCAAAGAGTCAGACATGACTGAGCAACTAAACAACAACATGTTTGAGAAATCTGAGCCCCACATTCCTAGGGGAGTGGAGAATCTACACATGGAACTACTTCTATGCAGTTAGAGATTGTACATTTTAATAATCTTTCCCAGAGTAGAACTTCACTTGATAAGTGAGGAATCTGGCCACGGGCCTGTGGAGCAGACAAGGGTTTAGGACACTGTTGCTGAGGCCCAGAGGCAAACAAGCCAAGACTGAAGCATCAACCAACCAGTAAGCCTGAAATATTCTCATTTATCTCCAGTCTACCACCAACCACACTAGGAGCTGTGGATTGAATGGTGGCCCCCCAAAAGTACGTTCAAGCCCTAAACATGACATCTGTGGGTATGACGTTATTTAAATACAGGCTCTTTGCAGATGTAATCAAGTAAAGATAAGGTCAGACTGGAACAGGGTGACCCTACATCCAGTAATACTCATGGCCTTATGAAAAAAGACCCAGACAGACACGGGGACAATGGCCATGTGACATCAGAGGCAGAAACCACAGTGCTGCAGTTAGAAGCCAAGGAACGCCAAGGAACACTAAGGGAAGCAGATGAGCACCAGAGGCTGGAGGGAAGGATTCTCCCCGCTGGAGTCTTCAGTGGGAGAATGGCCCTGCCAGTACCTGGATTTGGGACCCATAGCCTCCAGAACAGGGAAATGACAAACTTCTGTTGTTTTAATTCACCCAGTTTGCGGCGCTTTGTTACAGCAGCTCTAGAAACTGACATCCTAGCTTAAGCCCATGCTGCTGTCTCCTCAGCATTACTAAGACTTGTAACTGCTTCTGCTGTTACCCCTCCAGTGCATCATAGGACTCTCTTAACTCTCACATCAGACCACATCCCTCCTCTGCTCTGGACCATCCAAGGCTTCCATCCCACTTCCGGTCCCCTGCCCATTGCTCAGAGACCAGCTCCCTCCTGTCCCCCTGCTCACTCTCCTCAGACACACTGGTCTTCCTGCTGTTCCTCCAACCTGCCAGGTCAGCCTCATCCTGAGGACCCCCTGCTTCAGACCCCCTCCCCCAGGTGACTGTGTGGCCTCCACCTTCATGTCACTCAGACCCCATGAGGCAGCAGCTCCTCAAAGAGGCCAGGATGTCACCCTTTCTGTCACACCCATCCCCATAAGAACGGGAGCCCCGTGAAGGCAGGGCCTTGACCTCCTGCTGCACAGGCTCCCACATGGATCGGGCACATAGAGACCTGCGGGGAGCTGCCCGTGAGAACGGGGTCCTTTGTCCGAAGGACACAGCCCTGGGAGCTGCCTCAGTCCTTGAGGGTTTGCTTGCAAACATAGCTCTCTGTCCCGCCACCCCAGAGATTAGGCGCTTATTTACTGCAGGCACCTGGAGTTCTGTGCAAACTTTTCACGCACAGAGAAATGTTATCTGGTGTAAGAAATAATAACAGGGTGCCATTCCCATGCTCTCAAGATTTCTTGTGACTGTTTGTAAGATGTATAGGTCAAACAAAGAAAATGTTAACTGTCTTGTCTTTCTCACGCTCTTCTGTATAAATATGAGATGCTGAATAAAGTTGGTGTCAGACTGCGTCCCTTCGTGGAGACGTGTCTGAACCTCTCGACCCCATCTTTGTTGTAGATTTCTCTTGCTTTAGTTTCTTTTCTCAGCCCTGCCATGTGCGTTCTCGGGACCTGATCGACTTTGCCGGCTGGCACCGGCAGAGACCTGCACAGGGAGACCAGCAACTGGAGACACCAGCAGAGTGGGCATCTCTGACCCAGGTGCTCGGCTACCCAGCCTCACTTCTGGTGCTAATGGAAGATGTTTAGCAAACTGTGTTTGACTATAACATGGTTACAAACGGGTCTTAGTATCTATAATTTCCAAATTAGTATACTCTGACTCAAATCCTGGAAGGGGAAAACAAAATCTTGTATATAATATAGCATTATTATCCTTAACAAATTTCATTAGAACAGTGATGACTCAGTAATTCTATAGTAGCAATTTTATACACTTTAGGGTTTATGTGGCTTAGAGCATAATAGTGACATTTCTATGGTCTTTGAATTCATCCTCAGGGCATGAGTACCACCAGCTCTGGGAAGAAGGGAGCAAAAAACTGAGGGAGAAGAGGGCATTTATCATGACTCCGAGGAGAGTGCTAGCAAGCTCTACAGATTTCTAGAAACTACTTACATTTTCCAATTGCAGAATGTTACTTGCAGCTTTTAGGTACTGCAACTGATGAGTCACTAAAATTGTGACCTTATCTTTCAGGGCTTGGCAAATACACCTACAAATATAAAAGGTATGGCATGCAAAAGCACATTAATGGGGATATACCAAAGTAAAAAATTATACTTTTAAAACATAGTGAGACAAAGACAACATAATAGTCAAAAATCTGCACTTTAAATACCAAATAAATGACAAAATTTAATACAAACATAAATCAATGAATTTGGCAAGGTCTTCAAATTCATCAGCAGCAAGCTTGACTCCAGCTCCACTAAAAAATATTCTAAAAAGCAATCCAGTGAAGGAGGCGCCAAGAGCTAACTTCTTTTACCTAAAACTCAGCTAAGCATTTATATATTTCATAAGAAAAGCAATTGAGCAACACTGAGATTCCAAAACTCAACTGAACTAAAACACTGTTATTTCTATGTGAGAATAGGAGAACAGGAATCTATGTCATATAAAAATGGTACAGGATGCTTGGGGCTGGTGCACTGGGATGACCCAGAGGGATGGTACAGGGAGGGAGGTCGGAGGGGGGTTCATGATGGGGAACATGTGTACACCTGTGGCAGATTCATGTTGACGTATGGAAAAACCAATACAATATTGTAAAGTAATTGGCCTCCAATTAAAAGAAATAAATTTATGTTAAAAAAACAAAATTATTTAACTCCTTGAAAAAAAAGTGTACATTTTTAGGCAGTTTTCTATGCGATTATTTGTGATTTACGATGTACAGATTAACAACAAAAATGAATAGTTTCTTGATAACCTTTGCCAGAGTGCATATTTTAGACCCTTCCCCCCAAATAATATTAGACAGAAAATGAACGCTGGCATGGCCTCAACATTCCCTTCAACATTCCCAGTCCCATTCAGGAAGCAGTTCTTCTTTCATTAGGACTGAACACCTTCCAAACATGGAAATGAAAGAACGAAACCCAAATGGCCCAAATCGGAGTGGAAATCAACCAACAAATCAAAAGACATACCAACTCTCTTAGCCAAGACCCCTGTGTGGTCAGACCACCCAAGATGGCTCTTCTCTTGTCCTCTCTACATCCCCTGCCTGACCAGTGCCTGCTTCAACTACACCTCCTCACGTGACTGACCTTCCTATATGTTTGTCCCAGAGTCCAGCGAATGGCTGTTCTAGCTTTAGATCAGAACCCTCCACTATGCTTGTCAAAGGGGCAGGAGGGGCATGACCCTCTGCTGGTTTCCATGGTAACCAACAAGCCAACTGGATGTCAATTCCCCTGAAACTGGTAATTACCTCCTGCCTGTTAAGAGCAACAGCTGCTGCCAAGTTCTGCCAAGGTGTAACCCAACAATCCCCTCAGTGTCCTTCACATTATTAAATGTGTCCTTTCACAGTAACCCCTCAATCTGCTCCTCATTTTATTTTTTTAATTTTATTTTATTTTTAAACTTTACAATATTGTATTAGTTTTACCAAATATCGAAATGAATCCACCACAGGGACTCAACCCGTTTCATCCTACTGGTTCCACAACTCCTCCAGGAAGTTATAGCCTGGGTCCAGGACTCTGGTGACCATAGGCAGGGCTCCAGAGAGGTAACCTGGGAGCCCAAGCCCCTCGCAGAGCAAATCTCAGAAACACGGGCCAGAGCTCAGCCTGTGAGTGAGTCAGATGGAGAGTCTGGAGGCAGCAGACTGAAGCTCAGTCCTTCTCATGAGACTTACGATGTCAGACGAGCTACTAAACCTCAGTTTCTCCATCTCAAACAACGTCAATGACAACTCACCCACATGTTCTGAGAAATCAAACCATCAATCCGCCCAGTAAAAGTCATCCCCCTTCCCCACTCCTCCCTAACCACAGGCTGTCATGTACTTTGGACTCAGGACAGAAAAGTCCTAAGTGGACACTCTGGACACTGGTTCTGTGATCAGAGGATCACACCCTAGGATGTAGACACAAACACCATCAATTCATTAAATCCAAAAGGATTTATTTTTACCCTTTGAGATGTAGGAAAACCACTAGACCATTCAGGTATGACCTAAATCAAATCCCTTATGCTTATACAGTGGAAGTGAGATAGATTTAAGGGACTATATCTGATAGATAGAGTACCTGATGAACTGTGGATGGAGGTTCGTAACACTGTACAGGAAACAGGGATCAAGACCATCCCCATGGAAAAGAAATGCAAAAGCAAAATGGCTGTCTGGGGAGGTCTTACAAATACTTGTGAAAAGAAGAGAAGCGAAAAGGAAAGATTCAGAACTCTGAATGCAGAGTTCCAAAGAATAGCAAGAAGAAATAAGAAAGCCTTCCTCAGCGATCAGTGCAAAGTAGAGGAAAACAACAGAATGGGAAAGACTAGAGATCTCTTCAAGAAAATTAGAGATATCAAGAGAACATATGCAAAGATGGGCTCGATAAAGGACAGAAATGGTATGGACCTAATAGAAGCAGAAGATATTAAGAAGAGGTGGCAAGAATACACAGAAGAACTGTATAAACAAGATCTTCATGATCAAGATAATCACTATGGTGTGATCACTGACCTAGAGCCAGACATCCTGGAATGTGAAGTCAAGTGGGCCTTAGAAAGCATCACTATGAGCAAAGCTAGTGGAGGTGATGGAATTCCAGTTGAGCCATTTCAAATCCTGAAAGATGATGCTATGAAAGTGCTGCACTCAATACACTAGCAAATTTGGAAAACTCAGCAGTGGCCACAGGACTGGAAAAGATCAGTTTTCATTCCAAACCGAAAGAAAGGCAATGCCAAAGAATGCTCAAACTACCACACAATTGCACTCATCTCACACGCTAGTAAAGTAATACTCAAAATTCTCCAAGCCAGGCTTCAGCAATATGTGAACTGTGAACTTCCAGATATTCAAGCTGGATTTAGGAAAGGCAGAGGAACCAGAGACCAAATTGCCAACCTCTGCTGGATCATTAAAAAAGCAAGAGAGTTCCAGAAAAACATCTATTTCTGCTTTATTGAATATGCCAAAGCCTTTGACTGTGTGGATCACAATAAATTGTGGAAAATTCTTCAAGAGACGGGAATACCAGACTACCTGACCTGTCTCTTGAGAAATCTATATGCACATCAGGAAACAACAGTCAGAACTGGACATGGAACAACAGACTGGTTCCAAATAGAAAAAGGAGTACATCAAGGCTGTATATTGTCACCCTGCTTATTTAACTTCTATGCAGAGTACATCATGAGAAACGTTGGGCTGGAAGAAGCACAAGCTGGAATCAAGATTGCCAGGAGAAATATCAATAACCTCAGATATGCAGATGACACCACCCTTATGGCAGAAAGTGAAGAGGAACAAAAAAGTCTTTTGATGAAGGTGAAAGAGGAGGGTGAAAAAGTTGGCTTAAAGCTCAACATTCAGAAAACTAAGATGATGGCATCTGGTCCTATCACTTCATGGCAAATAGATGGGGAAACAGTGGAAACAGTGTCAGACTTTATCTTTTGTGGCTCCAAAATCACTGCAGATGGCTGCTCATGATTGCAGCCATGAAATTAAAAGACGCTTACTCCTTGGAAGGAAAGTTATGACCAACGTAGATAGCATATTGAAAAGCAGACACATTACTTTGCCAACAAAGGTCCGTCTAGTCAAGGCTA
Organism: Bos indicus x Bos taurus; assembly: GCF_003369695.1. Lineage (NCBI taxonomy): Eukaryota > Metazoa > Chordata > Mammalia > Artiodactyla > Bovidae > Bos > Bos indicus x Bos taurus. Next base: position 716,424 of record NW_020867067.1, on the reverse strand, counting down.
TGGTTTTTCCAGGTTTCATGTATGGATGTGAGAGGTGAACTGTGAAGAAATTTGAGTGCTGAAGAATTGATGTTTTTGAACTGTGGTGTTGAAGAAGACTCTTGAGAGTCCCTTGGACTGCAAGGAGATCCAACCAATCCCTTCTAAAGGAGATCAGTCCTGGGTGTTCTTTGGAAGGAATGATGCTAAAGCTGAAACTCCAGTACTTTGGCCACCTCATGCGAAGAGTTGACTCATTGGAAAAGACTCTGATGCTGGGAGTGATTGGGGGCAGGAGGAGAAGGGGACGACAGAGGATGAGATGGTTGGATGGCATCACTGACTCGATGGACACGGGTCTGAGTGAACTCCAGGACTTGGTGATGGACAGGGAGGCCTGGCATGCTGGAATTCATGGGGTCGCAAAGAGTCGGACACGACTGAGCGACTGAACTGAACTGAGTTCAATGTTTGTAACTAAGTTCCTTGACTGAGTTAGCCCTCTTCAGTCTTATTACTAAAGCTTTTAATGTAACTGTTTCTCCTTAATTTAGAATTACTTGCCAATTGTCCCTGAAAGTGGTTGTAAATCAAATCTGATGGGCTGCTATGTCCAAGATAGATCAACCCAAAAGTTGTAAAATGTTTTCTTCCTAATATTCCATCACATATAATGTAATATAAATAATTCCAAAGTGACCAATTAAGGGCTTTGCATTTTTTCTAAATAATGCTTTTTATTAAGCATTATTTATTTAGCATTATTATTGAGGACTGTGGGAAGACACAGGGCACAGGCACTCCCTGGAGGAGCAGGAGGCAAAGGCAGGACCCACCTTTCACCTTCCTCCTGTGTCATGCTGCAGAGCTCCCTGGCTCTGGGACAGAGGGACCAGTGTGCACCGACAGACAGGGTGAGAAATGACCCCCACAGAGCCAGCACAGCTGGACACCAAGTGAGTAAGGGGACGAGCTGGAAAGGCTGATGGGGGCAGATGGCAAAGAAGCCTGTTCTCTGTTTGAGGACCTGGAGCTGCTTCCTGAACATGGGGTGGAGTGGCAGTGGCCTGTGAAGGGCTGGAGCAGGAGGGTGAGCCGTGTAGACAGGAGGGTAAGCTGTGTAGACAGGAGGGTGTGCTGTATAGATAGCAGTGTGGCAGTCTGATCAGAACAGACCTGAAAAGCTGATGACCAGGAGGTGAGGGTCTGGTGATGTGGTGCTGAAACACGTCGGGATCCATAGCATGGTGAGACAGCATCAGTTCGCCTAAGGCCTCTCACCTTCTTTAGGTGACAGAACCCACTTAATATTCAAGCATAAAGCAGTAAAACTTTAACAACCTGGGATATAGCCTCATGACTGAAGGAAACTCTTAATGTCAAGTAGAAGTGCGATTCATTCATATTTTTTTTTCGATTCATTCATTTTTAATAAAAGCCTCCAGCTTCCACTACTGCTTCTATTCAGCACTTACTATCCTGTGTTGAAACTTTCTAAAGCTTGACTCTGCTGACCTTTCCCCAGGCATCTGTCTTAACAAGCTCCATGTAGAGACAGGTTCCTTAGAGGCAGGAATGAGAGCTGGGCGTCCTATCTCCCTTATTCTGCCCAGTGTGGTCCTTCCCCTCTCCTGGCTCACTGTCCTCCTTATAAACTGAGAGGTTTTGTGCAGGGACATCTGTAAGGGCATCTAACTCAGTGCACACAGCAGGGTGTTAAGTGTAGCTGGAAGGCCCATTGTCTTTATAGGGTGAACAGCAAGGGAACTAACTCTGGGGGGAGATGTGGCGGCTGTTTCAGCAAAAGCAAGTTCATGAGGCTTTCAAGGAGGCCAATTTAGACTCCATCAAAGGCCTCAGTCAGTATATGTTAAGACATATTATACACAGAAAAGCATCATAGTTGTTCTGTTTCAGGGATTCTATGGCCAAGCAAGAGCCACTGACACCAAATTCCAGAATCACAAATTGAGAGTCAGGATTTAAGAAAGATTCTAGATAACTAGATTCATGTTCAAGTTAACCCTATATTGTGGGTCTAAGTATTAATTCCACAAGCATCCATGAAGCAACATTAAATGATTGAAGCCATACTCTGATATCAAGTATGGCTCTGATAAGTTATTCCTGAATTCTAGACTTTGCTAAGTATTTTCAGACCTAAAGAATAATAAGCATAAGATAACAAGGCCTTTCCACGGAAGCTCTATGTCAGTACTGAAAACACTGTACCTTCTAATGTGCCTTAAATGATGAGGGAATGATGGAGGAAAAGAACTGGCAGCCAAGTATCAGATTACAGACTTCCACTCTATGATTTAAAAATCGGATAGCATCCTTCTGATTCCTGGGGTGTGGATCTGTCCACAGCATCTGGATCCATCAACTGCAAGTCACAGGGTGGAATCTGCCATCTATCCCTGACTCCCTAAAGCATGGACTCCACTGTGCTCCACACACTGGAAGCACCTGCTGTATTTTTCTGTCCTGACCTCAACATGATGCAAGATTTCTCCACAATGGATCTTCTTTTGAGGGAATAAAGGGAGAGAAGGACAGCAGCACACAATGAGCTGAGTCTCCTGAATCACAAAGGCTTTCCTGAGCTTCCTTCCCTGATCCCGACAGGGCTCTTGGAAAGAAGAAACGATAGAAAACAGGAGCAAACTCACTGTTCGAACAAGTGCCTGCTGACTTCTACATCCACTGCGCTGAGCGGATCGTCCAGGAGGTAGATGTCTGCGTCCTGATATACGGCTCTAGAAAATGTAGAGAGATGTCAGGAGAGGATACTTCACACTCCCTGGGTCTCATCTCTGAATCATGATGGTGTCCAACAATGTCATGTTCATTCCAGGAGCCCAGGGAAAGGGCCAAGAGCCTGCTTCACCCAGGCCCACCCGGTGAGCGGGGTCTGCGTGCTCACGTCCACTAGGAGCCATGGAGGAGGAGGGGCGGATGGCAACTGAAACCCCATTTACCTGGCGAGGCTGATCTGGGCTTTCTGCCCTTCATTCAGCGGGGTTCCTCCATCTCCTATCACAGTTTGATCTCTTTCCTTCAAATTCTGCAAATTCTATAAGGAGAGAGAAAAAGAAAAAGATTTAAAATGTGTTCTCCTAGCATCCTAACCTTTCAGCAGCTGTTCTCCCCACAAGTGTTTGATCAATGATAATGGGCTTATTTCATAGTGAATAACGATAACCTTGAATATTAAAACAACAAACCTCTCGGGGTTTTTTTTAATCTTTTCTTCATTCTGTAGTTTTTCACAGCATTTATGCATTTGACCATTTTAACAGATATTTACTGAGGACTGACTACATGCTAGACATTGTTCTGGGCACAGTGAATTCAGCCACGAGGAAACAAAGTCCCTACAGTTTCTTTTCATGTTGAGTGCAAGAACTAAGGACGAAAAGGAAAAGGAAGTCGAATCGAGAGTGAAGGAGGGAAGTGAGTCCATACTGGGGTGTGAGGACTCTGCTCAGAGGGGTTGTGAGCAGATCTGGGGAGGGGGGCTCTGGCAGACCTGGAGAGGCTGCTCCTCACAGAGGGAGGGGCGGGTGCAGGGGCCACAGGGAGGTGCCCAAGGGGTTCAGGACAAGGAGGCAGGAGAGCAGAGCTGAGTAAGAATGAGGGGAGTGAGGGCAGAGCCAGAGCAGGAGGAGCCCTGGGGTCACTCCAGTAAAGGAGGAAGGGGAGGACTGACATGGTCTTGGGTTTTTTAAGGAATCACTCCTGTGCTTTGCAGAAAACAGGCAGTAAGTGGGGAAGGGGAAGTATGAATATAAGTAAAGAGGCTACTGGAAAAATCTAGGTGAGAGATGACTGTGGTCAGGACCAGAGAGGGAGCAGTGAGGATGCAGAGATGGCGTCACACTCCAGATACATTTGGAAGGTGTCCGTGTTCCGACCACGCAGACTAGGAAAGCAGTCCATGTTTATAATGGTCACATCATGTACAGAAGAATCGCTGTGCAGCCCGGTCCTGCAGGGCCCCTTCCCACCAGACACTGCCGCATGGACACCCGAGGGTGGGGGAGGCCCCAGAACACTGCCCACATTACTGGTCCAATCAGCCCATGTAGCTACAACAAAGCATTGACCCCCAGGGAAAAAGCTGAATATCAGCCGCTGTCCCATCTCTTCTGTAGAGATGCTCAAATGTGGGGAGAAAGAAGGGCTGAGCTTCACCAGTAAGGCAAAGTCATGAAAGAAACACCTCACCCTGGCCTGGGTCTCTGGAGTCTGATCTGGGCATCAGGGGCTGGAAGCGATTACAGTAAAGAGGAAATGCCTGAGATCTGTTTACTCCACACCCCACCTTATACCTTCATCTATCACCTGCTCTATGATCCAGAGAGATGGTATGGGGAGGGAGGTGGGAGAGGGGCTCAGGATTAGGAACACGTGTACACCGTGGGGGATTCATGTTAATGTACGTCAAAACCAATACAATATTGTAAAGTAATTAGCCTCTAATTAAAATAAATAAATTAAAAAAATTCTTCCTTATACATTTCCTCAACTGAGAGGCAGCACAGCACCAAGGACAAGCAGGGAGTCTAGAGTCATGCAGAAAGGGATCTGAACTTGAGCTGAGATGAACTGTTTGATCCTCCAAGCCTTAGTTTTACCAACTATAAAATGAGGATGTTAATGCTGAAGACACTGATAAAGAATCAATAACTCATATACCCTCTTACATGTGTGCACACACAGGGGTGAAAGACAGAAAAATGATTTGCATATGGACTCTGAATAAATGGGAGCTACTGTTCTCACTGTTCTATATGCACTTCCCTCTTCTTTTCTTATACAGTCTCAACACCATTTAATACAAATCTAGCTCATTCCTGCTAACTTGACATTATTTCTGAAAACACAATCTCCCATTAATAAGAACCCAGAGAAAGAAAAGAAGCCCATTAAAGGAGCAATTCTGTTTTAACAACATTATTGCAAAATGCTACTCACATGATACAATCTATGATGTTTGAGCTGTGGTTCAAGCAAAATTACTACTTTCTATTTCCTCAGGAAGGAGGTTTTGGAGTCTTAACTCCTCACCTCTGAAAGTCTGTCCTGGGCTCTTTCTCACAGTATAGAAGAATACTCAGATGTCCAGACTGGACTCAACAGACTCAAGGGGAGCCACCCAGGAGAGTAACATACTGTTTAATCAGTATTTACATTGTTCTTCCTTTTTGCCAAATTACATTCCCCTCTCAAGTAAGTTCAGTTTTCATCATTCATTCACTAATTTCATTTAAATCCCAAGCTAGAATTAAATGTTTAATTTTGTCATTTTCTGTGAAATGCAATGCCATTTCTGAAAACAATCTCTCCCCCAAAGAAAAGATGCAGTATTAAGAAGAAATGTTAAAGTATTCTATTTTCTTTAAATAAAAATGCAAGTCAAAACCAAGTGGAGAGGGAAACCTAGGGACTGAAAAGGCCTGAGGAGGCACGAGCCAAGGGTCAGGGGGGAGAACTCATGTGCAGGCTGCCTCCAGTGGCACTGAAGGAGATTCCTCTGTGAGATGACTAAGGACATGTAAACAGAGACTAGCAGGTCGATGACATTCAGGAATCTGGGTTATTTTTCAGGTGAAATAATGTGATTTTTTCCCAAAGGCTTTCCTATCTTTCAGAGAAAACTAATAATACATTTGCAGATGAACTAATCTGAGGCCTAGGATCTTTTCCAGAATAATCCGGGGTGGGGGTGGGGCTGGCAGAGTTGGAGATGCAGCCAGACTGGCCACCAACTGTTCCTGGCTAAAGCTGGGGGGGTGGTACATGAGGGTTCATTACACCATGCTCTCTATTTTTTACAAAGTTTTGCAATTGTCCATTAAAAAAAGAAATTAAAAGTGAATGAGGAAATCCCCTGTTCACTGGTGGTCCAGTGGTTGGGACTCTGTGCTCTCACTTGCCAAGGGACCGAATTCAGTCTGTAGTCAAGGGACCGAGTTCAGTCTGTAGCCAGGAAACTAAGATTGTGGAAGGCATGTGGCACAGCCCTCCATACCAAAAACAATGAATGAAATTTCACAAAATGAAACAACCACACAGCCCCCCACCAAAGTTATTCTGTGAGTGTTGTTATCACATCAGGATTAAAACAGCAACATATGTGCCTGCATATTTACCCAGAAGACCAGCAAATATATTGAGCAACAATCAAAGACTTTTCAAATTAAAAAGAAATTTCAACTAACTTTAGAGTTTAAACCAACATTATCACTATTTGAAATTTGAGTATATGCAGCTCAAAAGTCATTATTCACCTTTTCCAAAGCACACGCCTTTATTACTTCTTTGTATCTGTCTTCTTCATATTTCTTCCCAAATAAAATGTTACTCCTCACAGTTCCTGGAAACACCCAGGGCTGCTGAGAAACATATGCAATCCTCCCGTGGACGTTGACATTTCCCTGGATCAAGGAAAGCTCCCCCAGCAAAGCGCTTAACAGTGATGACTGAAACAGATGGCAACACACAAATGAACAGGCAGCACTCAGGATGGAACATGCCCTGCAGCACAGCCGACCCCACCCTGGTGCTTGATACACAGTAGAACCCTTTCCTTCAGAACAGGATAAAGTACTGCTCTGGTGATTGTGATGAAAATAAAAATAAAAATAAAAATAATACCATTGGTCAAGGTAAACTAAAGGTTGATAAGGAATATGAATAGTATAACAATCTATGCTGCCTGAGTTTCCCCCAAATGAAGTGCTCTACTCAGCAAAGACTAATTAAGAATCTTTAACATCTTTTTCTAGTAGAGCAGCCCCACAGGATGTGTATTTCATATATCTGATGTTTAATGCAGTTGTTCCTACATCCGGGATATCCTTTATTTGACAAATACTTGTTCTTAAAAAGCTATGTATAGGGAACTCCCTGGTGGCCCAGAGGCTGGGACTCTGAGCTCCCAGTGCAGGGGCTGGGGTTCAATCCCTGGTCAGGGAACTAGACCTTACATGCTGGAACTAAGATCTCATGCAGTCAAATAAACAAATATTTTATTTTTTTTAAGTTATGTGTGAATAATATATCCAAAGATGATGAATTAAACTATGAAGTGAGTTGTGTCTGCAGAGCAAAAGTCCATGATAAAGGAAATCATCACCCTTTCATGTACATATCCCACATTTAAGTTTCTGTATGTTGTTGCACAAAACACATGAGACTAAGTCAACGTGCAAATTTCATATTTTTTACAACACATAGGTGTGTTCTGTCTGTGCAGAGTGCTCATTGCCCTGGGCTGAAATAACCTGCCTGTGTATCTGTCTCATCCCAGAACCTGGCTGCTCTGGAGCAGAGGCGTCGAGCCCTGGCTCATGTCTGTACCTTTATCTCCAGCACGTGGCTGCACATTCACTACATGTTCACTGATAGGACCAAGTCAGGTCATGTGGGGAAATGCTCAGAACTTCCTGGAAGAACCTGCACCACCTCCAGACTTCCTGGAGGGGCCACTGTGACAAAAAGAAATCCCCATTGTCTCCATCCATTCTGAACAGCTGTCACATCAATAATTTCCTTCACTGAGATGTTCAGTGCTTGACAAGTGGTTCCCAACTGGGCAATGTGAAGCACCAAGAAGGAAAACACTGTGTGCATTTATTCAGATTTATTTGCCACAAAACCTTTTCACAAAATGAATGCTCCACAGAATACACCTAGAGAAACACTGTTCTAGACACACTGAATTCAAACTGAGTCACACTCAGCTCTGGGCTCCACTCTGAGAATATAACCGGGGCTGTTATCAAGCTGTCAAAACCCATCAGAACGTACCTTTCCTGCGCCTACAGGTCCGACCACAGCTAACAGTTCACCAGGTCTGACAGTAAAGGAAAGGCCTTTTAGGGCTGGGGTTCCTGATTCCTGCAAATGAAAGTTACAAAAATGTACCCATTTCAATAAAGTAACACAAATTACTTCAAATAGTGGGGAAAATACCATAAGAGTCACAGAAATGCTAACATAGCCCACATTTTTCTCATTTTAAGACACTGTGTTCTAGTTCCAGTTTTTTAAGGAATCTCCACACTGTTCTCCATAGTGGCTGTACTAGTTTGCATTCCCACCAACAGTGTAAGAGGGTTCCCTTTTCTCCACACCCTCTCCAGCATTTATTGCTTGTAGACTTTTGGATCACAGCCAATCTGACTGGCGTGAAATGGTACCTCATAGTGGTTTTGATTTGCATTTCTCTGATAATGAATGATGTTGAGCATCTTTTCATGTGTTTGTTATCCATCTGTATGTCTTCTTTGGAGAAATGTCTATTTAGTTATTTGGCCCATTTTTTGACTGGGTCATTTATTTTTCTGGAGTTGAGCTGTAGGAGTTGCTTGTATATTTTTGAGATTAGTTGTTTGTCAGTTGCTTCATTTGCTATTATTTTCTCCCATTCTGAAGGCTGTCTTTTCACCTTTCTTATAGTTTCCTTTGTTGTGCAGAAGCTTTTAAGTTTAATTAGGTCCCATTTGTTTATTTTTGTTTTATTTCCAATATTCTGGGAGGTGGGTCATAGAGGATCCTGCTGTGATGTATGTCGGAGAGTATTTTGCCTATGTTCTCCTCTAGGAGTTTTATAGTTTCTGGTCTTATATTTAGATCTTTAATCCATGACCCAGCAATCCTAGTGCTGGGCATACATAGCAAGGAAACCAGAATTGAAAGAGACACGTGTACCCCAATGTTCATCGCAGCACTGTTGATAATAGCCAGGACATGGAAGCAACATAGATGTCCATCAGCAGATGAATGGATAAGAAAGCCATGGTACATATACACAATGGAGTATTACTCAGCCATTAAAAAGAATACATCTGAATCAGTTCTAATGAGGTGGATAAACCTGGAGCCTATTATACAGAGTGAAGTAAGCCAGAAAGAAAAACACCAATACACTATACTAAAGCATATATGTGGAATTTAGAAAGATGGTAACAATAACCCTGTATATGAGACAGCAAAAGAGACACTAATGTATAGAACAGTCTTTTGGACTCTGTGGAAGAGGGAGAGGGTGGGAAGATTTGGGATAATGGCATTTAAACATGTATAATATTATATATGAAACTAGTCGCCAGTCCAGGTTCGATGCACGATACTAGATGCTTGGGGCTGGTGCACTGGGACGACCCAGAGGGATGGCATGGGGAGGGAGGAGGGAGGAGGGTTCAGGATGGGGAACACGTGTATATCTGTGGCAGATTCATGTTGGTTGCCTTCTCTGTGATATATGGCAAAACCAATGCAATATTGTAAAGTTAAAAAATAAAATAAAATTAAATTAAATTTAAAAAAAAAGACATTGTGTTTTACAGGTCTTTTCATCCACTCCTATCTTTTTGGGAGTTGAAACAGCTTTAGTTGCCTTAGGAAGGCTTCTTTTACCAAATTTCAACATGGACTCCAGTGTAGACACCCACAGAATTTAAGGAGTTGAAATGACAAGGAACCTGCTTGAAATGCAAACTGAATGATGTACATAAGCTTATTAAAATAATGTACTTACTAGAGTATTCAGTGTGGGAGGTTTTTACCACTTACCCTTTCATAGCCACTCTGGTATCCTTGCTTGGAAATTCCATGGACAGAGGAGCCTGGTAGGCTACAGTCCATGGGTTTACAAAGAGTCTGACACAGCGACTGAACACACACGCAATCATCTTTGGTTTTAACTATCTCATTAATTTCCACAAGGTGGCAGCAGAAGAACATAGCGCGCCTGGTCCTATACTAATAAACAGTGTAATTTGAAATCCCCATTAATATCTCCATTTTCATTTGATAAAGAAAAAAATCTCAGTAACACTCAGCAAGAAGAGGACACTTTACATAATAAAATCACTCTTGGTAAATTAGCTCTTGTAAATAATGGTCTAATTTCACGAGAGCTCTAATTTAACACCAATAACACCAAAATAAATGGGGAATAAGGAAAATCATGACGTTGTGAGCCAGAGGAATAAAGCCTCAGTTTTATACATGTTATATGCATTACCTGTCCTGGATAAACAGGGAAAATAAAGTACCTATACCTATACTGTAAGGAAAACAAAAACATTTCATGAGGAAGAAGGACAAAGTACTCATCATGCCAATCACAGGGCATATTCCTGGGAGACTTGAGGGTATGTGTACTTCTTTACATATTCTAAGTGTTAAGAAAATTGTCAGTAACTGTTATGTTTAAAAATACATACACAGTGGTTACATGTAATTAAGTAAAATGCCCCAAAGACTAAAAGCATAGAGTCTGTATAAAAAAGTCTAGATAATCTTCAAAATGAAAGATTTCTCTGTAAACAGCTGAACTGATAATAAGGCAATCATTTACTAAAAAAAATAATTAACTTTCATCACCAAAAAAAAGTTTCAGGTTTTAGGAATGAAAAATCAGTAAGAAGCTAGATTTTAATATACAAGAAGCATTTGTTTAAACTTCACGCCTTTCTTCGCGTTGACACTTAGGGTCCTATTTTACTACTTTTCACTCAGATGTGACAACAAAACAATGAACCACATACAATCATCATCCCTGTCCCCTCCCCTCATAGTTTGTCAGGACAGGACATTGAGTTCCCTCCCTGTGCAGGCTTCGGGCAGGCACTACTCGGCCATGACCAGAAGGGGGCAGCACTTGACAGCTCAGAGGCACTGGGTCGCCTCCCATTATGGTTACCCAGGATCAGGGGACACTGACTCAACAAGGATCATCAGCTGAGCCCTAACTCTGTGCAGACACAGTTGGAAACCCCTGTTCCATGAAATCTGGAGGCTCACACAGGACCATTTATTTTAGAGCTTAAAGACAGACCAAGTCCCACCATTTCATGAATGAGACCTGGGTCCCTGAGACCTCCCCCCACCTGCCCACCTGGCTGTCTAGGGGAGCAGGTTACAGAATCTCCTGCCTCCCAACCCAGCAGGGGCTTCATTCAGACTCAGCTTCTCTCCAAAACCCCAACGTCTGTGCCCCTCTCCCTCCTGAGGGCTCCCTATGACCTAACCCATGACCTAACCTACCCTCCTGTGGTGTGGGTTCAGTTTTCCTGACTCACCCACACTGACACAGGAGGGTGTGCACAGAGGACCATGGAACCAGGTTGCAGGCGAGCATTTCAATTGTCAATAAAGGGGCTGCACTGGGAGTGCAATACTTGAAAGCAAATTCTTCTGTTTTCCCTGTTTGCCTGAACATTATAAATAAACCAAGTGTTGGAACATCGCCAGTTCTCCATGTCAGCTTCCATACAGTGAAAGCTTTGAACGGAATCACTGGAGCTCACGATGACCACTTGCTGTCTCCTCCTGTCCCTGGCTGCCACCAAAGTAGCCAGAAGCTTCCAGAAGATTAGGATGGGGGAGCCCCCACTCTACCCCACAGACAAGATCCAGATCACAGCCTCACTCCGTGTGTAGTAAGATGGTCTGTGAAGATCAGTATACAGAAAATGTACATGATTCCCCAAAGGCTGTTGTTTCTAACAACTGGTTGTGTATTTGTTAGTTAACCCACATCATACCGCAGCATTTTGTATGCCCAATCCTGTAAATTCTAACATTACCAATGTACATAATTTAAGTTCAAGATATGCTAATACTCTAAAGCTCTGTTGAAAATGAGAGAGAGAACAACCTGTAAGATGTCTTAGCTGATTTTATAATCTCCAGTAGTTTCAAACCTTATTCCTGATTTTGAGAAGTTTTATAACATACTTTCAGTGTATGAGTAAGTCACATTTTACACCATGTGTAAAACCTCAAAATTTTCTTATAAATCTATGTCACAGTTGTTTTATTAGCAGTCATGATCCTGAGGTGGAGGACTTGTTACCTTATCCCAAAAAGCAGTTAAATCTTGCACATCTACAATTGTTTCACCATCTGATGGCAGCAGCTGATGGTCATGCAGTGGTATCTCTTCAAGTAACAGAAAGTCCTACAGAGAAAGGAAAAACAGACAGTTTAGTTTGCAGGATGAAAGCACAAACAAACATAACTGCTTTCCTGGAATTGATAACAAACTTCATATGGCCTACATATCATTTTTCCAACTGTACTTAAAGTGTTGGTTCACATCAGAACACACTAAATAATATATAGAATAAAATATACAGTGCATCAGATATACAGCAACATAGTGAATACAGGATACATAGAGTATTTTATATATATAGGTTTGTGCGTGTATATAATACACACATATTATATATATATGTGTGTGTATGTGTGTGTGTGTAGGGTGTGTGTGTGTATGTTTGTGTGTATATATAATAAAAAGAGTTTCAGGCCATGAGGAAAGTTGTAAGTTTCTCAGTAAGTGGACTAGTTTCTCCTCAAGGAGAAAGTCTGGCTCCAAACTCCAGCACATTTAGAACCTGCAGCCAGAGGGAACTCTGAGATGATAAAAAATCTTAAAGTTTCCTGTAGGGACTTACATAGTCCCCTGATCAGGCCTCTAGCACTCCATACTCTGGAGGCTCAAACATTTTTGGTTCCTTAAATGCATGAATCCCCTTCTCATGCACTAAAAGCCTTTATCACATCACCTTCCCCAGGAAAATGAGAAGCATCAGCCTCCCACCTCCCCCAGCCCTACACACGGAATTCTCCAGGTAATTTCCTCAGCCTTTCCAGGAAACACGACCTCCAAAATTACACCAGTGATTCTGCCAAAGCACTTCATGGCACCTCAGACTTTTCCTTCCAAGGACTGATGACAGACAAATGTGCCTCCACCATGAGTTTCACTATTTGATTCTATTTTAACCCCTCACTCAGAGAAGGCAGTGGCACCCCACTCCAGTACTCTTGCCTGGAAAATCCCATGGATGGAGGGGCCTGGTGGGCTGCAGTCCATGGGGTCGCTAGGAGTCGGACACGACTGAGCGACTTCACTTTCACTTTTCACTTCCATGCATTGGAGAAGGAAATGGCAACCCACTCCAGTGTTCTTGCCTGGAGAATCCCAGGGACGGGGGAGCCTGGTAGGCTGCCATCTATGGGGTCGCACAGAGTCGGACACAACTGAAGTGACTTAGCAGCAGCAGTAGCAGTAACCCCTCACTTGATAAAATATACATTCCAAGGAGGAAGGACTTCTCTGCATGTGCTTACTTGCCACTGAACATACTCATCTAGCCTGCTCCAGACTTCAGGTAGGTAGTATTCCATTATTTTGTGAAGTGATGAAATAGGTGGATAAATTTCAAATTTACTCCCCCACACCCCACCAAAAGTCTAGCATAAATTAAGACAGGGTTTTCCTCTCAAATTATTTTAATCTCAACAACATCCTGTCGTATTTTATATTTGCTAAAATACCTGATGACTTTGTGTGTTTCTGTCTACAACTAGGGCAATATTTCCCAGGTTTGGCTGATTTTCAGATGCATGGCACATTGACTAAAGACACAGATACTTTGGGCCCTAGCAAAAACCTAGTGAATCAGAAACACCAAGGTGTGATTTTTTTTAAAGGCATTCAAGGGATTCTGATGAGCTAGAGAAATAAAAATTTCTTAAGCATTGCAGAAATTATATGAGCTGAATAAGAGTCTAATATGTAAAAGAAAAAAAATAGTTCAACAATTATTTCTACTCACCTTGGAACAATGTGTCATACTAACACCAACCTTCTCACCATGCTTATTCTCGGCCATTGGTCCCGCCTTTACTGAAAACAACTATTGCCTAAAAGATCTCTAAATTCCTAGACCATCATCCCGCCAGAAAATGTATGAACATGAGAAAATCTAGGTTTCTTGCTCAAATCAATGATGTTTAATCAGAACACAAAGCATCCTGACAAAGCCCCAGGAAAATTTAAAGTTCTCAGTAGGTTATAATTTTAATGTTACCACACACATTTACATGGAAAGTAATTTTAAGCCTCAGACACTGTTCAGGTACATTTTGGTGGAAAAGAAATAAAAAATCCTGCTCAAATATTTTTGAGCACAATACTCTGAAAAACTCTGCAGGTCCCCTTTCATGCATCTCCTTTAAGTGCGTCACATAATTGATTTGAGAATCAGAGTTACCACTGTCTCCACTACAACCATTCTTAATAGTTAGGCATCTGCAGGAGCCTAGACATGATGGAGCTGGAAGGTACTTCAGTTGCACATTTTCTGAGCATTGGCTATTTGTGAGGAGTACAAAGATGTACAAGACACTGTAGCTGCCTTTTAGATAAGTCTGGAGTTCAGGGAAGGAAAGAAATCCACAAACACGTGGCTTAGTCAGCTCAAAGTTACATCCAGGAGCTCAAAGAAAGAGATGTAGGGCCACAGATGATGAAAGCCACACTTAATGAGAGATTCCACATGCCAGAATATACTAACAAGGCGATGCAAGAAACCAGGCTTTGGGCAGAATCCTAGTTCTGTCACTTACGAGAGATGAAAAGACGGGTGAACTATTTCATCTGTTATAGGACCTGTTTCCTTACCTGTCAAATGGGGACACTTATGCTTATCCCATTCAATTGCTATCAGGATTCTATTTCTGTTGTCATTTTATTACAGTAAATTAAAGGTACATCATTGGTAACAACAGAAACAACACTGTATAGGAGATAATCCAAAATATATTCATCTTTCTTACCTGAAATTTTATGTCTATTGATCAGTAACTCCCTATTTCCCCTTTAGCTTTGATTTTGATTCTATGAATTTGATTATTTTTGATACCTCTTACAAGCAGAATCATACAGCATGTGTCCTCACATGACTAGCTTATGTCACTCATCATGTCTTCAGGTTTCACCCATGTTGTTGCTATTGCAGAGTTTCCTTTTTTCCTAACACTGAATAACATTCTGCTTTATGTACACACTCACTTTATACTCATTCACCCACCAGTGAACATTCAGGTAGTTTCCACATCTTGGTTATTATGAGTAGCATTGCAATGAACATGGGAGTACAGATATATTTTGAAAAGATATCTCTTATTTCATTTTATTTGGGAAAATACCTAGAACTGGAATTGTTGGATCATATGGTAGTTCTTCAGAGAAAGCAGTGGAACCCCACTCCAGTACTCTTAACTGGAAAATCCATGGACAGAGGAACCTGGTAGGCTGCAGTCCATGGGGTCTCGAAGAGACGACTGAGTGACTTCATTTTCACTTTTTACTTTCACGCATTGGAGAAGGAAATGGCAACTCACTCCAGTGTTCTTGCCTGGAGAATCCCAGGGACGGGGAAGCCTGGTGGGCTGCCGTCTATGGAGTCGCACAGAGTTGGACATGACTGACGCGAATTAGCAGCAGCAGCATGGTAGTTCTTTGGGCTTCCCAGGTGGCTCTAGTGGTAAAGAACATGTCTGCCAATGAAGGAGACAAAAGAGAAGCAGGTTCCATAGGTCTTAATAATCTGGATAACTGCAATGGTGTGATCACTCACCTAGAGCCAAACATCCTATAGTGTGAAGTCAAGTTAGCCTTGGAAGCATTACTATGAACAAAGCTAGAGGAGGTGATGAGATTCCAACTGAGTCACTTCAAATCCTAAAAGATGATGCTGTTAAAGTGCTGCACTCAATATGCCATCAAATTTGGAAAACTCAGCAGTGGCCACAGGACTAGGAAAGGTCAGTTTTCATTCTGATCCCAAAGAAGTGAAAGTTGCTCAGTCAAGTCTGACTCTTTGCAACTCCATGGACTCTACAGTCCATGGAATTCTCTAGAATACTAGAGTGGGTAGCCTTTCCCTTCTTTAAGGGATCTTTCCAACCAAGGGATCAAACCCAGGTCTCCTGCATTGCAGGCGGATTCTTTACCAGCTGAGCCACCAGGGAAGCCCAATCCCAAAGAAAGACAAGGTCAAAGAATGTTCAAACTATTGCATAATTGTGCTCATTCCACATGCTAGCAAAGTAATGTTCAAAATCCTTCAAGCTTCAGCAATATGTGAACTGAGAAATTCCAGATGTACAAACTGGATTTAGAAAAGGTAGAGGAACCAGAGGTAAACTGCCAATATCCGTTGGATCATAGAAAGAGCAAGAGAATTCCAGAAAAACATCGACTTCTGCTTCACTGACTATTCTAAAGCCTTTGACTGTGTGGATCACAACAAACTGTGAAAAATTCTTAAAGAAATAGGACCAGACCACCTTACCTGCCTCCTAAGAAACCTATAAGCAGGTCAAGAAGCAACAGTTAAAACCAGACATGGAACAACGAACTGGTTCAAAATTTGGAAAGGAGTGCATCAAGGCTGTATATTGTCACCTTGCTTATTTAAATTATATGCAGAGCACATTATGTGAAATGCTGGGCTGGATGAAGAATAACCTGGAATCAAGATTGCCAGGAGAAATATCAATAACCTCAGATATGCAGATGACATCACCCTAATAACGGAAAGTGAAGAGAAACTAAAGAGCTTCTGGATGAAAGTGAAAGAGGAGAGTGAAAAAGTTGGCTTAAAACTCAACATTCATTGTCGGGGAGTGTTTAACTACGTGCTGTTTCTCACAAATCCTCTGTTCCTTATCAGCTTCTGCCAGAGGCCAGTAAAACTGCATGCAGCTCTCAGGACAGAGGTCATTGTGTGAGACAGGCTTGGGTCTCCTTTAGTAAACATTCTCTTTACAACAAAACTGCTTAGTCTTGCCCCCCTTTTCCTTGAGATATGGGTTGTCTCTTGACCTTGTGACCATTATTATCCCTTGTTCCCTTGGTAACAGTTACTGTACATTTGTTTTTCTGATCTTTATCATTGTTGAAAGAAATTTCTTGTACTACAGCCTATTTATGCTCACAGAAAAATCATTAAGGCACCTTTGCTCCATAAGAGTTTGGGTCCCCGTGTCTGTCTGTCTTTCTTTCTTTTCTCTCTCTCTCTCTCTCTCTCCTTCCCTTTGGCTCTCTCTTTCACTTTCTTATCATTGATCTGGACCGCCAGGTCCTGGTCCATTAAAGGACCCCAACAATTCAGGAAACTAAGATCATGTCATTCAGTCCCATCACTTCATGGCAAATAGATGGGGAAACATGCAAACAGTGAGAGGCTTTACTTTTGGGGCTCCAAAATCACTGCAGATATGAAATTAAAAGACGCTTGCTTCTTGGAAGAAAAGTTATGACCAACCTAAACAGCTTATTAAAAAGCAGAGGCATCACTTTGCTGACAAAGGTTCATATAGTCAAAGCTATGGTTTTTCCAGTAGTCATGTACAGATGAGGGTTGGACCATGAAGAAGGCTGAGCACCGAAGAACTGATGCTTTTGAACTGTGGTGCTGGAGAAGACTCTTGATAGTCCCTTGGACAGCAAAGAGATCAAACCAGTCAATCCTAAAGGAAATCTACCCTTTGAATTGAATGAATATTCAATATTCATGAATATTCAGCATTCATTCAATTTCATGAATATTCAATATTCTTTCAATTTCGTGAATATTCAATGTTCATTGGAAGGATTGATGCTGAAGCTAAAGCTCCAATACTTTGGCCACCTGATACAAAGAGCTGACTCACTGGAAAAGACCCTGATGCTGGGAAAGATTGAGGGCAGGAGGAGAAGGGGGCAACAGAGGATGAGATGGTTGGATGGCATCATCGACTCAGTGGACATGAATTTGAGCCTATTTTGGGAGTATGATAAACTCAGGCGACCAGAACTGAACCCACATGATTGATATGTTTTATGGGTAATAGTTTTTTATAGTAGAGAAAACTAATGACAAAAAAATCGGCTTTGATGACAAGACCCAAAAATAAAATATAATCACACCCAGAGTGATCTAACTTCACTAAAGAGCTATTACCAGCCCATCCATCACTGTAAGAAAGTAAGAACAAAACAAATTAGATTTTTTGTAAAGCCCAGACACTCAAACTCATGCCCGGCCAGGTCACAGTGCCAATTTATCCTCATTTTAGACCTACTCATACAGACATGAATAATTGAGCACCTACTGTGTGCCAAGCTTTTGTCTTGATGATGTAAATTATTTGCCCTTGGAAATTTACAGACTCTTAGGAAAAGGAGACAGTGGGTATGATAAGAATCACAAGTTAGAAAGAAGAGGGAAGCTTGAGATGGATTAAGCAGAAAGGGAAAAGAGAACAGGGATGAAAAGGCAGATCCAAAAGGCAAGCTCAGCAATCAAGAAGAGCATCTATGGAAGAAATAACACATTTTTAAACACAGAGAACTGAGTGAATCTGTGGCTACTCTTCTTGCCCAGGGAACAAGGACCTCTCAGCAATCTCCTCCCCTCCCGGCTCAGAAAGGAATCCTGTTCACACCCGGAATGTACAGTCACTACCTTGTCATTCCAGTCAGTGTAGGAGATGGAATCTGTTTGCTGCTCCTGCTTTTAGATATTTTAATCACCCTGCAGTCATCACTACACATCAAGAGCCTGTGCCTCTGCTACTGCCGCCCATAAACCAGCAGGGATCTTATGATATTTGTTATGCACTCTATATAAGAAGTCGGAGAAGGCAATGGCAACCCACTCCAATACTCTTGCCTAGAAAATCCCATGGACAGAGGAGCCTGGTAGGCTGCAGTCTGTGGGGTTGCTAAGAGTCGGACATGACTGAGCGACTTCACTTTCACTTTCCTGCATTGGAGAAGGAAATGGCAACCCACTCCAGTGTTCTTGCCTGGAGAATCCCAGGGACAGGGGAGCCTTTCGTGGGCTGCCGTCTATGGGGTGGCACAGAGTTGGACACAACTGAAGTGACTTAGCAGCAGCTTAGCAGCTATATAGGAAGAGAGGGGAGTATGTATGACATTTTGGAAAGACTGCCAGCTTTGGCAATGAGACTTAAATGTCACCAAACTGGCACACAGTGACACCAAATAAGACATTGTTCATAAAGTTCACCTACAACTAAAAAAAATTGCTTTTCATCAAACCTTGATTCTGTTGATGCTGACAACGGCCTCTGACACCTTCTCGATAGCCATGGGGAAGTAGAGGGTGCCTGTAAACCTCACAGTCTCGAACAGCATCACCACCAGAAACACTTGGCTGACTGTGATCCGGTTGTTAAGGACCACGGCAATGATGAAGGTGATAAAAATCATGATTTTGCTGGCAGCAAAAAAAATTGCCAAATTCATTCCTCTAAGGTAGGAACTTCTCAGAATCTTGGAAATTTCATCCCTGGAAAAGAGTAGGAAACAGGTTTTAAAAGGAACACCAACATCAACCCATGAATTCAGTGCCCTGTGTGAGTGGCCCTTTTCTAGGCAGTGGACACAGATTAAGATAAACCATCCCTCACATCACAGAGACACTACACAGTGCACACCCGGGGGTCTGCCCTGACACCAGGACCACACACTGCATTGCCACTTCACTCTTCCAACTAAAAGCGTCCTTCATGTCACACTTTTAAACATTTTGAGTCAATCAGATTGGATTTGAATATTCAGTCAACAAGCATTTGAAATCACAAGTCATGTGCCAGGTACCTTGAGAATGTCTAAGACAAAGCCTATCCCTGCAGGAGCTCATGAACTTGTTGGGGGACAGAATAAGCAACCCCCAAATTGTGAGACACCAAGACATTAGACAGGCAGCCAGCACAGCCCCCGTGGGAGTACAGAGCAGAGGCATGTACCCCAGAGCAGTGGAGTCAGGGCAAGTCACAGACACACGGAACCTGAGACGACATGCAGTTAGTCAGGGCTGGCGGAGGCCAGAGAAGAGGGAGGATGAGAGTGTATCCCCAGCAGAGGGAGGGGCGCCCACAAAGGTGCAAAGTGAGAGGTGACAGGGAGCACCCAGAGAATTCTAAGCACCCTGGGCTCGAGTATAAACAGTCATCAGATATTTAACTGAAAGATGAAAGAAATTCTACAAATATAAAGCAGAGCAAAACCCCAGCATTTTCAAGGAATACTACTCAACAATAAAAGGAACCAGCTACTTATACATGAGACAACTTGGATGAGTCTCTAGGGAATTCTTCTTAGTGAATAAGGTCAATCAAAAATGGTAACATACTGTATGGTATTATTTAGATAACATTCTTTAAAAATGACAAAATTATAGAAATAGAGACCAGACTAGAGATTGACACGGGTTAAGGATGTGGTAGGGACAGAAGGGAAGTAGGTGTGCTATAGAAGGGCAACATGTTTAATCCTGGTCCTGATGAAAACATTTTGTATCTTCCCTGTATAGTTGTCAACATCCTGTTGCAATATTGCACTACAGTGTTTCCAGAAATTACCACTGAGGGAAACTGAGCAGTGGATACATGGGAGGTCCCTACTATAAGCAACTGCATGTGAATCTATGATTATCTAAAAACAAAAACAATTACAATGAAAAAAAAAACTGACATTTGGAATGAAAAATACTGATTTGTAAAGTTGGGCCTGACACAGTTATACCCAGCCTTTATAATCTCCCCTTTGTACTACATTAACATAAATTACAGCTTTAGTTTAAATATCATTTCAAATACTAAAATTTTATAATTATTGCTTATTTGGGATTTGCACTATTAAGAAATATTATGAATTTTATTTCTGTATAAGAAGCATATATATGTGTGTGTGTGTGTGTGTATATATATATATATATATATATATTTTTTTTTTTTTTTTTCCTTTAAGAACATAGTAAATGAGAAAATTCCCTGGTGGTTGGGACTCTGCACTTTCATTGACTAGGGCCTTGAGTTCAATCCCTGGAACTAAGATTTCACAAGCCATCTGGTGTAGCTATATATACATATATATATACATATATATATATATGGTAAATGGGAGAGCAGATTAAAATTATGTTCCCACTATTCTACTTAACCCCACTGCCACATATGGGAGTGGGGTATAGTTAAGTTTACATTAATGTGAAAACTTGGTAAGACTTCTAAATTCATTCAGTAAAAACAGGAAACAAAAAGTACAAAATGTGACTTGATATATATAAAAACTTACCTTCTCAATGTGGTAATAAGCTCTACAAATGACTTTTCCCAAGCATACATTTTTATTGTTCTGATGCCAGTTATGACTTCACTCATGGTCTTGATCCTGTCGTCTGTGAGAGCTGCGGTCTTACTCCTGAGGGGACAGACATGAGAGATGAGCCTTAGTGACCACAGCCCAGCTTTCCATAGCAGCAGCAGGGGGCACAAGCAGAGAACAGGGATCAAATGATTCCCTATAGCTCTTTTGAGCTGAAAACACAGACCAATGTACAAATGGAGAAATGAAAAAAAAAAAAAGATTTCAATTAGAAATTAAAACCTTCAGCCAAATTCAACATATACTTGGAAAACTTGTAGTAATGTATAATAAAGTCCTGAAATGAAACAGATACAGACTGTCTGCTCAAGTAGGTCACAGCTGGGCAGAGAAGGCAGAAAAGACCTTGACTCTAACAGGAAGACAGTGTCTGTGCTGTAATAAAATAGGATTAAAGTGCTAGGGGCAGATAAGATGGAACTGTTAATTCCACTGGGAAAGGAGAGCAAGAAAAGCTTCAGGGACCCGGTAGCATTAGAACAGGCTTCAAAGGATAAGGAACATCTCTCCACAGCAAAGAGAGCAAAGGAAATTCCAAGCATAGAAAAATACACATACAGGCACCAACAAACAACCCTCAATATACTTCAAACAACATAACATCTCCATCACCTGGCTACCTAAACAATGACCCATCTCCAACTCTCTGTGACCTGCTTCAGGTGTAACTCATTATCGTTTGGCTCTTCATCACCAGCCACTTATCTATTACATATACCGCTGGGACTATGGGGCTTTATAAGGACATAATTAAGATTGATCTTGCCCTTGGGGCACTGATAATTAAAAACCCTGAATTATAAACAAGAAAAAAATATACATACCTGAAAATGGCTCTAACACAAACATAACAAAAATAATGTAGCTAGAAAAGGGCCTGTATATTATATAAAAGTATTAGTACTTTTAATAATGTTTAAATAACTTTAACATCAGTGAATTCTGCTTAAAGACACTATTTATTTGGTTACAATGTTGGGAAAAGTCAGCAATGTTGTCACTTTTCCCCTTAAAGGTCAGCCTTCAGCTTGAGGCTGGAGCTTCCACTGGCTAAGTCTGAAGCATCTACAACACATGCAACAAAGAGACAAAAGAAGGCACTTCTTGTTTTTGAACAAAAGCATCAAGCAGACTGCAGATGCTACCAATTAAATACACATCACCAATTTTTGAAATCAGTGTTTCTCTTACCGGAGTGATGAAAATAATTTCCCAAAGCAGCTTTGCAAAACCAGAAGAATGATAAGAATCGCCATCCCAGCAAGACATGATATTCCTATTTCCATATAGAGCAGGGCGGTCACTGCAATAGCCTGTAGCGGCCCCACCCACAGGTAGTGCAAGAATGTTGTTACCTTAAAAAAGAAGGACAAAGCCTTCTTAAGATGGTATGAAAACAAAACCAGTAAGGACCCATTGTAGAAAAAATATGCTTGGAAACAATAGACAGGAACCTAAACAGGAATGATCTCAGTGGGTTTTAAACCTGCTGAAGCAGAAACTCAAGCATCTACCCCAGATGACGCTATTCTGGGGCAGCACAGGGCTGGCTTCAGGGACATCCAGGGAGAACCAGAGCAGCAGCACTGAAGGAAAATGTTGATTTTGTCTACACCACATATGAGCTCAGGGCTTCCCCACACTCTCTGTCCCAAAATTCAGCCCCCATCTCTCCCTAGCATCCTAGGAAAGCCTATTTTATGGTACCTACCACATTCTCCAGTAACTACTTGTGTATTTACCTTCCTGAGAGCCTGTGGCTTCTCCAGGAAAGAAATAGTATTCATCCCTGAAAGTGGGTAGGGGGATCTTACTTCATGTTTGATGAATGAATAATTGAAAGAGAAGTGTCTAGTGCAATACAGATCTGAGCAACAGCTACAACACCGTGGGTTACATGATCTACTCATAAGCTAAGTGGATAAAAAGAGTGTGGTGAGATAGCAGAGAAGAGGTTATGTCTGGCTGGGGACCACCCACTTGGCATTATTCCTCACAGGCTTCCTATACAGAAGGCACTGAACAGGGTGTGTGGGGGAAAGAACAATCCCTGCCCACAGGCCTTCATCATCCAGAGGAGGAGGAAGACAGTTCAGGTAGCAACACCAACACCATGTGCCAAGAAGGTCCATGCCAGGAGGACCCCTCAGTTCAGTTCAATTCAGTCGCTCAGTCGTGTCCAACTCTTTGAGACCCCATGAATCGCAGCATGCCAGGCCTCCCTGTCCATCACCAACTCCCGCAGTTCACTCAGACTCATGTCCATTGAGTCAGTGATGCCATCCAACCATCTCATCCTCGGTAGTCCCCTTATCCTCCTGCCCCCAATCCCTCCCAGCATCAGAGTCTTTTCCAATGAGTCAACTCTTCACATGAGGTGGCCAAAGTACTGGAGTTTAAGCTTTAGCATCATTCCTTCCAAAGAAATCCCAGGGCTGATCTCCTTCAGAATGGACCGGTTGGATCTCCTTGCAGTCCAAGGGACTCTCAAGAGTCTTTTCCAACACCACAGTTCAAAGGCATCAATTCTTCGGTGCTCAGCTTTCTTCACAGTCCAACTCTCACATCCATACATGGCCACTGGAAAAACCATAGCCTTGACTAGACGGACCTTTGTTGGCAAAGTAATGTCTCTGCTTTTCAATATGATATCTAGGTTGTTCATAACTTTTCTTCCAAGGAGTAAGCGTCTTTTAATTTCATGGCTGTAGTCACCATCTGCAGTGATTTTGGAGCCACAAAAGATAAAGTCTGACACTGTTTCTACTGTTTCCCCATCTATTTCCCATGAAGTGATGGGACCAGATACCATGATCTTCGTTTTCTGAATGTTGAGCTTTAAGCCAACTTTTTCACCTGCCTCTTTCACCTTCATCAAGAGGCTTTTTAGTTCCTCTTCACTTTCTGCCATAAGGGTGGTGTCATCTGCATATCTCAGGTTATTGATATTTCTCCTGGCAATCTTGATTCCAGCTGAGGACCCCTAGGGACATGAATTAAGCTGGGGAGCAAGACTGCTGCCTATTACTGAGGTATGCCATAGATTATCTCAGAAAAAAAATTATTGTCTAAGGACAACACAAATTATTACATCTCAGTTGCACACAGAGGAAATGAGAGTTGGATAAAATGAACCCTTGTTTTAGACACTCAACAAATCCTGGTCAACAGCAAACACAGGTATCCTGCATCAACCATAAGCTAAACCCAGTCAGAAGGACTGGAAGTGGAAGAAGATCCCTCAGGGGCAGCTTACCTGATCAAATCTTTTCACATCGTTGGACAGCAGGTTGACTATCTGACCTGTGGTGGTCTTCCTCAAGGCCAAGTTACTCAGGTGAAATGCCTGAAACGAGAAAAGATACTGAGCTGGATTCCTGTGGTAATAACAAGTCACTTTTCTGTTCAATTACTCAGTCATGTCCAACTCTTTGCGACTCCATGTACTGCAGCACACCAGGTCTCCCTGTCCTTCACCAACTCCTAGAGTTTACTCAAACTCATGTCCATTGAGTCGGTGAGGCCATCCAAACATCTCATCCTCTGTTGTCCCCTTTTCCTCCTGCCTTCAATCCTTCCCAGCATCAGGGGCTTTTCAAATGAATGTTCTTCACATCAGGTGGCCAGAGTATTGGAGGTTCAGCTTCAGTATCAGTCCTTCCAATGAATGTTCAAGACCAATTTCCCTTGGGATGGACTGGCTGCATCTCCTTGCTGCCCAAGGGACTCTCAAGAGTCTTATCCAACACCACAGTTCAAAAACATCAGTTCTTCAGTGCTCAGCTTTCTTTATACTCCAACTCTCACATCCATACATGACTACTGGAAAATCCATAGCTTTGATTAGATGTACCTTTGTTGGCAAAGTAATGTCTCTGCTTTTTAATAAGCTGTCTAGGTTAGTCATAACTTTTCTTCCAAGCAGCAAGTGTCTTTTAATTTCATGGCCACAGTCACCATCTGCAGTGATTTTAGAGCCCCCCAAAATGAAGTCTTTCATGGTTTCCCCATCTATTTGCAATGAAGTGATGGGAGCAGATGACATGATCTTAGTTTTCTGAATGCTGAGTTTTATTTAAGCCAACTTTTTCACGCTCCTCTTTCAATTTCATCAACAGGCTCTTTAGTTCTTCTTTGCTTTCTGCCATAAGGGTGGTGTCACCTGCATGTCTCAGGTTATTGATATTTCTCACAGCAGTCTTGATTCCAGCTTATGCTTCATCCAGTCCAGCATTTCTCATGATGTACTCTGCATATAAGGTAAATAAGCAGGGTGACAATATACAGCCTTAACGTACTCCTTTCCTGATTTGGAACCAGTCTGTTGTTCCATGTCCAGTTCTAACTGTTGCTTCTTAGCCTGCATACAGATTTCTCAAGAGGTGGGTCAGCTGGTCTGGTATTCCCATCTCTTTCAGAATTTTCCACAGTTGATTGTGATCCACACAGTCAAAGGCTTTGGCATAGTCAATAAAGCAGAAATAGATGTTTTCCTAGAACTCTCTTTCTTTTCCAGTGATCCAAAGGATGTTGGCAATTTGATCTCTGGTTCCTCTGCCCTTTCTAAAACCAGCTTGAACATCTGGAAGTTCACAGTTCACATACTGTTGAAGCCTGGCTTGGAGAATTTAGAGCATTACTTTGCTAGCATGTGAGATGAGTGCAATTGTGTGGTCACTTTTAGTACATAACAAAACAGAGTGGGTTTTCATGGGGTTGTACATCAGGACAAGTAGGATGACTCCTGACAGCTGGGCTCTAGGGACGTGATTCATTGTTAAATGTCTCTTCAATATGGCAGCAACTGCCCTCCCCAATAAGACCAGAAAATGGAGAAACAAGAGGTAGAAGCAAAATCCTCCACCCTGTTTCTCAAGGATCTCAGACCCACCTGAAGAATAAAAGGACTTTCCTAGTGGCTTAATGGTAAAAATCTGCCTGCAGTGCAGCAGCACCAGGTTTGATCCCTGAGTTGGGAAGATCCCCTGGAGAAGGGAATGGCTACCCACTCCACTGATTTAGGATTAAACTAAGTAATTCTGAGCCAATTATATGAGAATGATGAGGATGCCTTCAGGAAAGAAAATTGGGGATGTAGATTATAAATCTGGAATCAGTCATTAAATCTGTGGTTGATGTTATTGAAAGACCTTGGTGTTAGTTTCCACATTTTGAAATGAATGAGGATAATGTTCCATACATGTTCCTGTGAGGAAACTGTGTTCTTAATGCCAGTCGGGGTGAGAGGGGGGATTCCCAAGATGGTGGAGGAATAAGATGGGGAGACCACTTTTTCCTCTACAAATTCATCAAAAGATCATTTGAATTCACCACAAAACAACTTCTAAATGCTGGTGGAGGATATCAGGTACCCAGAAAGGCAGCCCAATCTCTGTGAACAGAGTCTTGAGACTACTGTAAGAGGAGAACCAAAACCCAGAGGCAAAGGACTGAACTCCCAAACTTTAGAACATCAGAGAACTCCTGACTCCAAGGAACATTAATAGACAAGAGCCCACCCAAAAGTCTCCATACCTACACTGAAACCAAGCTTCACCCAAGAACTAACAAGTTCCAGTGCAAGACACACCACACTAATTCTCCAGCAAAACAGGAACACAACACTGAACATTAAAAGACAGGCTGCCCAAAGCCATAACAAACCATAAGACACCCCAAAACTCACTACTGGATACTTCATTGCATTACAGAGAGAAGAGATCCAGCTCCACCTACCAGAACACAGACACAAGTTCCCACAACGAGGAAACCTTGACAAGCCACTGGTCTAACCCCACCCTCAGGGAGCAGATGCCACAATTAAGAGGAACCATGAACTTCCAGTCTGCAGGAAGGGTACCTCAAACAAAGCAATCTAAACAAGATGAAAAGGAAGAGAAATATTCAGCAGGGTAAGGAACATGATAAAAACCTACCAAATGAAACAAAAGAGGAGGAGATAGGGAGTCTATCTGAAAAAGAATTAAGAATAATGATAGTAAAGATGATCCAAAATCTTGAAAATAAAAATGGAGTTACAGACACAGACTAGAGATAAAGACTGAGAAGATGCAACAAATGTTTAACAAGAACCTAGAAGAAATAAAGAAGAGTAAATCAATAATGAACAATGAAATAACTGAGATTAAAAACAATCTGGAGGGAACTAACAGTAGAATAACTAGAAGATAGAATGGTGTAATAAATTAAGCATAGAGGAAAAAAGAAAAAAAATAATAAAAAGAAATGAGGACAACCTCAGAGAACTCTGGGATGATGTTAAATGCCCCAATATTTGAATCATAGGAGTCCCAGAGAAGAAGATGAAAAGAAAGGGCATGAGAACATACTTGAGGAGATAATAGTTGAAAACTTTCCTAAAATGGGGAAGGAAATAGCCACCCAAGTCCAAGAAATCCAGAGAGCCCCAATAGGATATACCAAAGATGAAACAACCCAAGACACATATTAATCAATCTAACAAAAATTAAACAAAAAGAGCAAATATTAAAATCAGTAAGGGAAAAGAAACAAATTACAGACAAGAAGATCTCCATAAGAGTAACAGCTGATCTTTCAATAGAAACTCTTCAGGCCAGAAGGGAAAGGCAGGACATACTTAAAGTGATGAAAGAGAAAAACCCACAACCAAGATTACTCTACCCAGCAAAGATCTTATTCAGTTATGAAGGAGAAATCAAAAGCTTTACAGATAAGCAAAAGCTGAGAGAATTCAGCACCACCAAATCAGCTCTTCAACAAATGCTAAAGGAGCTTTTCTAGACAGGAAACACAGAAAAGGTTTACAAAAGAACCCCCCAAAAAACAAAGTAAACGGTAATGGTATCCTACTTATCAATAATTACCTTAAACGTAAATGGGTTAAATGCTCCAACCAAAAGACAAAGACTGGCCAAATGGATACAAACACAAAATCCATATATATGCTGTCTACAAGAGACCTATCTCAAATCTAGGGACACATACAGACAAAGTGAGGGGCTGGAAAAAGATGTTTCATGCAAATAGAGACCAAAAGAAAGCAGAAATAGCAATACTCATATCAGATAAAATAAATAAAGACTGTATTAAGAGACAAAGAACACTACATAATGATCAAGGGATCAATCCAAGAAGAAGATATAACAATTACTAATATATATGAATCCAACATAGGAGCACCTCAATATGTAAGGCAAATGCTAACAAGCATGAAAGCGAAAATTAACAGTAAAACGATTAATTGTGGGGGGCTTTAAAACTCCATTCACACCTATGATACATGAACCAAACAGAAAATTAGCAAGGAAACACAAGTTTTTCAATGATACAATGGGCCAGTTAAATCTAATTGGTATCTACAGCACATTTCACCACAAAACAATGGATTTCACCTTTTTCTGAAGTGCACATGGAACATTCTCCAGGATAGATCACATCCTAGGACACAAATCTAGCTTTGATAAGTGGGAAAAAAAATTGAAATCATTTCAAACATCTTTTCTGATCACAATGTGGTAAGATTAGATATCAACTCTACGGGAAAAAAAGAAAACTATAAAAATTACATATGGAGGCTAAACAACATGCTTCTGAATAGCCAACAAATCATGGAGGAAATAAAAAAGGAAATCAAAATATGCATCAGTTCAGTTCAGTTCAGTTGCTCAGTCATGTACGATGCTTTGTGACCCTAGGCATTGCAGCATGCCAGACCTCCCTGTCCATCACCAACTCCCAGATTTCACTCAGACTCATGTCCATTGAGTTGGTGATGGCATCCAGCCATCTCATCCTCTGTCGTCCCCTTCTCCTCCTGCCCCCAGTCCCTCCCAGCATCAGGGTCTTTTCCAATGAGTCAACTCTTCACATGAGGTGGCCAAAGTACTGGAGTTTCAGCTTTAGCATCAGTCCTTCCAAAGAACACCCAGGACCAATCTCCTCCAGAATGGACTGGTTCAATCTCCATGCAGTCCAAGGGACTCTCAAGAGTCTTCTCCAGCACCACAATTCAAAAGCATCAATTCTTTGGCACTCAGCTTTCTTCACAGTCCAACTCTCACATCCATACACGA
Organism: Bos indicus x Bos taurus; assembly: GCF_003369695.1. NCBI lineage: Eukaryota > Metazoa > Chordata > Mammalia > Artiodactyla > Bovidae > Bos > Bos indicus x Bos taurus. Next base: position 687,315 of record NW_020867067.1, on the reverse strand, counting down.
CCACTGGAAAAACCACAGCCTTGACTAGACGAACCTTTGTTGGCAAAGTAATATCTCTGCTTTTGAATATGCTCTCTAGGTTGGTCATAACTTTTCTTCCAAGGCGTAAGCGTCTTTTAATTTTATGGCTGCAGTCACCATCTGCAGTGCACCAAAAAATAGTCTGACACTGTCTCCACTGTTTCCCCATCTATTTCCCATGAAGTGATGGGATCAGATGCCATGATCTTCATTTTCAGAATGCTGAAGTTTAAGTCAACATTTTCACTCTCCTCTTTCCCTTTCATCAAGAGGCTTTTAAGTTCCTCTTCACTTTCTTCCATAAGGGTGGTGTCATCTGCATATCACAGGTTATTGATATTTCTCCCAGCAATCTTGATTCCAGCTTGTGCTTCTTCCAGCCCAGCATTTCTCATGATGTACTCTGCATAGAAGTTAAATAAGCAGGGTGACAATATACAGCCTTGACATACTCTTTTTCATATTTGGAACCAGTCTGTTGTTCCATGTCCAGTTCTAACTATTGTTTCCTGACCTGCATATAGGTTTCTCAAGAGGCAGGTCAGGTGGTCTGGTATTCCCATGTGTTTCAGAATTTTTCACAGTTTATTGTGATCCACAGTCAAAGGCTTTGGCATAGTCAATAAAGTAGAAATAGATGTTTTTCTGGAACTCTCTTGCTTTTTTGATGATCCAGCAGATGTTGGCAATTTGATCTCTGGTTCCTCTGCCTTTTCTAAAACCAGCTTGAACATATGGAAGTTCATGGTTCACGTATTGCTGAAGCCTGGCTTGGAGAATTTTGAGCATTACTTTACTAATGTGTGAGATGAGTGGAATTGTGTGGTAGTTTGAGCATTCTTTGGCATTACCTTTCTTCAAAATATGCATAGAAACAAATAAAAATTAAAACAGAACAACCCCAAACCTATGGGATTCAGTCAAATCAGTGCTAAGAGGAAGGTTCATAGCAATACAAGCCTACCTCAAGAAACAAGAGAAACTTAAACAACCTAACTTTACACCTAAAGCAACTAGACAAAGAAGAACAACAACAACCAAAAAAACCCCCAAAGTTAATAGAAGGAAAGAAATCATAATAATCAGAGCAGAAATAAATGAAAAAGACATGAAGCAGACTATAGCAAAGATCAAGAAAACTAAAAGCTGGATCTTTGAGAAGATAAATAAAATAGACAAAATGTTAGCCAGACTCATCAAGGAAAAAGAGGAGAATCCAATCAATAAAATTAGAAATTAAAATGGAGAAATCACAATAGACAACACAGAAATACAAAAGATCATAAGAAACCACTATAAGCAACTATATGCCAAAAAAATGGACAACTTGGAAGAAATGGACAAATACTTAGAAAAGTATAACCTTCCAAAACTGAGCCAGGAAGAAATAGAAAATCTTAATATACCCATCACAAACATGGAAATCAAAAGTGTAATAAAAAAAATCTTTGAACAAACAAAAGCCAAGGACCAGATGGCTTCACAGATGAATTCTACTAAAAATTTATAGAAGTGCCAACACCTAACCTACTCAAACTCTTCCAGAAAATTGCAGAGGAAGGCAAACTCCCGAGATCATTTTATGAGGCCACCATCACACTGATACCAAAGCCAGACAAAGATGCCACAAACATAGGCCAATATCACTGATGAACAGAGATGCAAAAAACCTCAAGAAAATTCTAGCAAACGGAATTTAACAACATATTAAAAAGATCATACATCATGACCAAGTGGGCTTTATTCCAGGGATGCAAGTATTCTTCAATATTTGCAAATCAATCAATGTGATACACCATATTAACAAATTGATAGTTAAAAATCATATGATTATATCAATAGATACAGAAAAAGCTTTTGACAAAATTCAACACCCATTTATGATAAAAACTCTCCAGAAAGCAGGCATAGAAGGAACATACTTCAACATAATAAAAGCCATATTCAATAGATTCACAGCAAACATTATCCTCAATGGCAAAAAAATGAAAACAATTCCTCTAAAATCAGGAACAAGGCAAGGGTGTCCACTTTCACCACTACTATGCAACATAGTTCTGGAAGTCCTAGCCACAGCAGTCAGAGAAGAAAAAGAAAAAAAAGAATCCTAATTGGAAGAGAAAAAGTAAAACTCTCACTGTTTGTAGATGACATGATCCTCTACATAGAAAACCCTAAAGACATCACAAGAAAATTACTAGAACTAATCAATGAATATAGCAAAGTTGAAGGATATAAAATTAATACATAGAAATCCCTTGCATTCCTATACACTAACAATGAAAAAATAGAAAGAGAAATTAAGGAAACAATACCATTTACCATTGCAACAAAAAGAATAAAATACTTAGGGATAAATTTACCTAAAGAAACAAAAGATGTATATATAGAAAAATACAACACACTGATGAAAGTAATCAAAGATACCACAAATAGATGGAGAAATACACCATGTTCATGAATTGGAAGAATCAGTATATTGAAAAGGAGTATATTACCCAAAGCAATCTATAGATTCAATGCAATCCCTATCAAGCTACCAATGTTATTTTTCACAGAACTATAACAAATAATTTCACAATTTGTATGGAAACACAAAAAACCTCAAGTAGACAAAGCAATAATGAGAAAGAAGAATGGAACTGCAGGAATCCACCTTTCTGGCTTCAGACTATACTACAAAGCTACAGTCATCAAGAGAGTATGGTACTGGCACACACACACACACACACACACACACACACACACACACAAAACAGAAATATATAGCAATGAAACAAAATAGAAAGCCTAGAGATAAATCCACACACCCACAGACACCTTATCTTTGACAAAGGAGGCAAAGTATACAGTAGAGAAAAGACAATCTTTTTAACAAGTGGTTCTGGGAAAACTGGTCAACCATGTGTAAAAGAATGAAACTAGAACACTATCTAACACCATACACAAAAATAAACTCAAAATGAATTAAAGATCTAAATGTAAGGCCAGAAACTATAAAACTCTTAGAGGAAAATATATGCAGAACACTCTGACATAAATCACAGCAAGATCCTCTATCAGCCACCTCCAAGATTAATGAAAATAAGCAAATAGGACCTAATTAAACTTAAAAGCTTTGGCACAATGAAGGAAACTATAAGCAAGGTGAAAAGGCAGCCATCAGAATGGGAGAAAATAACAGCAAATGAAACGACTGACAGAATTAATCTCCCAAATACACAAGCAGCTCATGCAGCTTAATATCAGAAAAATGAACAAATCAATCAAAAAGTGGGCCAAAGAACTAAACAGACATTTCTCCAAAGAAGACATACATATGTCTAATAAACACATGAAAAGAAAATATGCTCATCATCATTCATTATTATAGAAATACAAATCAAAACCACAGTGAGGTGTGGAGATTCCTTAAAAAACTGGAAATAGAACTGTCATCAGTTCAGTTCAGTTCAGTTCAGTTGCTCAGTCGTGTCCGACTCTTTGCGACCCCATGAATCACAGCATGCCAGGCCTCCCTGTCCATCACCAACCCCTGCAGTTCACCCAAACTCACGTCCATCGAGTCAGTGATGCCATCCAGCCATCTCATCCTCTGTCATCCCCTTCTCCTCCTGCCCCCAATCCCTCCCAGCATCAGAGTCTTTTCTAATGAGTCAACTCTTCGCATCAGGTGGCCAAAGTACTGGAGTTTCAGCTTCAGCATCATTCCCTCCAAAGAAATCCTAGGGCTGATCTCCTTCAGGATGGACTGGTTGGATCTCCTTGCAGTCCAAGGGACTCTCAAGAGTCTTCTCCAACACCACAGTTCAAAAGCATCAATTCTTCTTCAGTGCTCAGCTTTCATCACAGTCCAACTCTCACATCCATACATGACCACTGGAAAAACCATAGCCTTGACTAGACATATGACCCAGCAATCCCACTGCTGGACATACACACCAAGGAAACCAGAATTGCAAGAGTGCCCAATGTTCATCGCAGGACTGTTCAGAATATGTAGGACGTGGAAACAACCTAGATGTCCATCGGCAGACAAATGGATAAGAAGGCTGTGGTACACATATACAATGGAATATTACTCAGCTATAAAAAGGAATGCATTTGAGTCAGTTCTAATGAAGTGGATGAAACTTGAGCCTATTATACAGAGTGAGGTAAATTGGAAAGAGAAACACCAATACAGTATATTAACACATACATATGGAATTTAGAAAGATGGTAATGATGATCCTATATGCAAGACAGCAAAAGAGACACAGATGTAAAGAACAGACTTTTGGACTATGTGGGAGAAGGCGAGAGTAGGATGTTTTGAGAGAATAGCACTGAAACATGTGTATTACCATATGTAAAATAGATGACAAACATTGTATGATTTCACTTATATGAGGCATCCAGAATAGTCAAACTCAGAGAGAGAAGTAGAATGGTGATGGTTGTAAGGGGGAGTAGCCTGGGGAGTTAGTGTTTAATGGTTGCAGAAGTTCGTTTGGGAAGATGAAAAGTTCTGGAGATGAATAATGGTGATGTTTCCACAACCAGGTGAATGTACCTAATGTCACTAAATAGTGCACTTTAAATGAGTTAAATGGTAAATTTTATGTTGTATATATTTTATCATAGTTTTTAAAAATCAATGATCAAAAGTAATTTTATCGAAGCTGTGGAAATGTAAATAAATAACAAGTCATTTTACATATGATCCCTCCCACAAGATCAAAATTCAGCTGAAAAGAGCATGAAAATGCTGAATGGGCCATTTTAGGGCCAGCAGATGTGCAGCCTTAGAGATCTTCTTGAGATGTGCCCAAGCCTGGATTCCACAGTGTAGATAAACTACAACTATGAGCTGAGCAGTCATTCATTTTTAACATCTTAATCTGATTCCTACCCAGGACCAGGGATCAGGAGATGGGGCCTGAGCATGAACCACAAACATTCAGAGGGGTCTTTCAGAGCCACTTGGCAGCACCAGCTTTGCCCTAAGGAATCAGCCCGCCCATAACCTGCAAAGAAGAAGTGTCTTATTTCTGTACCCCAGCAGGACTCTAGATGCAAGGCTATGCATGAAGAAATGTGTCTTTCTCGTGTTCTGGAACTACTTCAGGTTATGTCCATAGTTTTAATCCCAATAATTCTTGATTTGATATAGGAACAGTCTTTTCAAGAATAATCAAGCTGGCAAATAAACACCTTGAGAGATGTTTACATTCACACATGCGTATGTGCCAAGTCAGATTGGATTTTCCAAAAGCAGCTTTCCAAAGTGTCAGTGGAAAGAGGAAGAAAAACAGGTGAACAATGGCAAAGACCCAGCTTTGACTGAACCATTACCTCAAGCCTAACTTAAGGTTTTCACTGTGCTGTGTTGGTGAAATTTCCTCTTTATGGGCATTAAGCATGATCCAGAAAGATAAACATCTAGCTAATTTATGGGGAAATCTGGGTATTTGTCTCCTAATAGTTGATGCCACAGAATAAAAAAGATGAAGATGAATGACAAACCAGACCTCTGACTAGAGTGTACAGTCACTGTTGCCCTTTCCACATTACCCAGGAAGAAACTGGCTTAGATGCTGTAGTTAAGCACAGTGAGATGCCAGGGCTCCGAGTTCACACAGCCCTGAGGTTAACAACACTTTGCTCAAGGGAAGATGAGGAGAAGTAATCCTGAATTTTTCCAGGACAAGTACTCCCAAGAAACAGAAGCTCTAGGGAAGGAGCAACCAAGTAAAAGTGGTGATAATTTCAATTTAAATGTTTTGTTTTTAGTTTTCAATGAGGACTTTTTAAAATAAAAACTATATATGTTTATGGTGTACAACATGATGTTTTGATATAAATATACATTGGGAAATGATTACTGCAGTAAAACAAATTAACATATCCATTACCACATGTTTTTTTGTGTGTGTGGAACAAAACACTTAAAGATCTAATTTCAAGTATATGACACAGTTAAATAAGGATTTATTTTAAAGCAAATAGCCCAAGGTAAAGAGGTATCCAGGATCAAGTTTATAAAGGGCCCTTTAATTACTGGCAGTGTATTTGTGTCAATTCCTTTGTAAAGACATCTGAAATCCTTACTCCTTTTATATCAGTTAACATCAGAGTAAACTGTGGAATAATGCTATGGCATTTCTCAATGTAAAGTCACTGAACACATCAATGTAGGTCTTATGAGAAGTGCTATAATGCAGGGAAGGCCCTGGTGGTTCAGTGGTTATGACTCAGTGCTTTTACTGCCTTGGACCTGTGTTCAGTCCCTGATTGGTGAACAGATCCCACACTCCATTCAGTGCAGGGAAAAAAAAAAAAAAAAAAACTCCTGTAATCTTTATTACAGAAAAAAAGGAAATATTGTTTTAAGACAGTAACTTGAATGAACAGCAACAAATGCTCTCCAAAATTACTAAAACCAGTGGAAAATTTCAAGCTTTGTCCTGAACATACAACTATTTTTCCTAATACCATTAAAAGTAACCTTAACTGTAGAACACAGTGAATCTGTTTTTGGCATAGATTCCATTTATATATATATATATATATATATATATATATATATTTGAAAGTGAAAGTGTTAGTCACTTAGTCGTGTCCAACTCTTTGTGACTCCATGGACTGTAGCCCACCAAACTCCTCCGTCTATGGGATTTTCCAGGTAAGAATATTGGAGTGGCTTGCCATTTCCTTCTCCAGGGGATCTTCCTAATTCAGTGATTCAACCCGGGTCTGCTGCACTGTGGGCAGACTCTTTACCATTTGAGCCACCAGGGGAGCCCATATATATTTTTAGTTAAAACAATTATATTGAATATAATTAAATGGATAATTCAAAAATACAATCATAAACTTTCTCAAATACATTCTTGTTTCCTAGATTTAATTTTAGAGATCCAATCACTAAACCTCATTTTTAAACATAAATTTGATGTAAATGAAATTTACAACAATAACAAAATTTCCATAAATACCACTGAGATTTAGGCAGGGAAAACACTGAAAATCAACTAGATACTTTTCATACTTATTTTTTAATTAGATTTCATTATAAATTTAGTGGGTATTATGCAACAGCCTGTAGATTAAATTTATCAAAGGTGGCCTTGACTTGCTCTCAAAAACTTTTAGTTATATATTAGTAAAGTTTGCTTAAATGACAACAAACTTGACTTGATGCAAATAGCAAGCTTCTCTAGTAAAGCATCAATGATGCCAGTTACAAAACGCTTCTGACGCTTTAGCAGAGGTATGCAGTGCAGTACCAAGTGACACTTACCCTGTGGTAGATCATATGGGAGGTGGCCACTCTAAGCCTCATCCCCACGCGCTGAAGATGATTGAAGTTCAAGTGGTGCAGAATGGCCCACAGGAGCACACAGGCACTCAGCACTGCAGCGCAGATGTATGCATCATGCAAAGCATTAGAACCTTTGGGGTTTTCAAAGTAACTAATCATTTTCCCCAAAAGTAAGGGCAGAAGTACCATGGTGCATTCCTGAAAGAAAAAAAGTCTCCATTAGAAATTCAAGTCATACCTATTTTTCTTAACACAAGCTTAAATTTTATTTTTGCTTGTTGAAAAGCATTTTAACAAAATGCTACATCCATGGCTCATCTAAAAGAAAAGTGTACAGATTCACTATCTTCTATAAGACAAGCAGTTTTAATCTTAGGCAAGAATTTTATGTTGAAAGACAATAAAGCCTTAGCACACTGTGCTTAATACATTGTGAATACTCAATAAGTATCACAACTACTGCCTTAGAATGCATTTGGCAAGATGCCAAGTGACTCTTTGCCTAAGATGAACAAAGAAAAAGGTGGCAGAGAAGGGTGAGAAATTCTCTATGAACAAGCCCTGCTCACAGCTGGCCCTTGTTCCCATTCTCTCATCATCCCAGCCCAACAGAAAATAAAGATGGTTTATGTACAGGAAACATGCTCTTGCCATCACCTTCTGCTTTAAGAGCATTTTTGAACTGAAACATTGGCACAAGATCTTCTTATGAAAGTTGCTCAGTCGTGTCCAACTCTTTGTGACCCCATGAACTATACAGTCCATGGAATCCTCCAGGCCAGAATACTGGAGTGAGTAACCTTTCCCTTCTCTGGGGGATCTTCTCAACCTAGGGATCGAACCCAGGTCTCCCACATTGCAGGCAGATTCTTTACCAGCTGAGCCACAAGGGAAGCCTAAGAATACTGGAGTGGGTAGCCTATCCCTTCTCCAGAGGATCTTCCCTATCCAGGAATCAAACCAGGGTCTCCTGCATTGCAGGTGGATTCTTTACCAACTGAGCTATATGGGAAGCCCAAGACATTGGCACAAACACATCCAATCTTTTCCACCCTAAACTGTACATGTTCAGAGATTAAGAGAATGGAGCCCAGCTTTCGTTGAACATCACAAGGAAACCAGGCTGGGGAGGTTCCTAGGCTCTCAGCTCCAGGGAATACTGTATTATTACGTCTCTACCCTCTAGAAGCTGGGATGTTCCTTGGAGTCAAAAATTAAACATGGCAGAAGCCAAACTAAAAAAAGAAAAAAAATGCCATCCATGGTTCTCCATCTAACAAACACTGCAGGTGCTGCTTTGGAAGAAATATTACAAATCATCTCTTTCCCAAGGCAAAAGTCAAATCTCAAACCAGTGAGTTGGGAGGCATTGAGGCTTAATTCCTGAGTAAGACTTAGGGAAAGCAATTTTCTTTCCCAAAACTAAAGAAACACTTGCCCATCCTGCCAAACAGTCATTCCATCCCACAACCTACCCCTTCCCTCTAGTCACCCCCTAAAGGTTCCCTTCTCCCCTATTAAGGAAAATCAAACACTCAACAAGAATCCAAGTCACCAAAAGTAAACACCTCCACCCTCAACATCATTTCTTCCACAGACTTCTCAAAAGACAAAATGCCAAAAGTTTGGAAATCTTTCAGGAACTTGACTTTCAAAAAAGATTTTCCTTTTAAGCAATATTTTTTAAATTTAATGCAGAAAGTCAAGGTGGCTCATGTACAGGAGACAAAGCTGGGCCATTTCTAACAGTCAGGAGAATAGGACATAACCCCCGCCACTCCTCACCTCTCAGGGGAGGGGACTGGGCAAACGGCTCTTTGAGATCACTCTACTTACACAACAGCATATGGAAGACTTATCTCTAAGAGGGAATCCCTGATGACCTGGGGATGTCTGTGGGTCCCCATGGAGATATTTTCAGGGGCCAGACATGCTGGGGACTTGCTGGATGTTCTGTTTTAATTATTGTTGGTTTTTCAAGACCTCCACATCAACATCAGCCTGCCATTTGTTTTTCTGAGCATCATAAGTCATCTTTCATAGGACAGAGATTTTCATACTTCAAAATCCTAACTCCAAAAGCCTCACCTTGGACTAACATTGCCTGCCTCTTCCTTCTGGTGCTGCCAGGAATACCGGCACTGTGGGTGGTCACAGCACATTGCTTGGGAATCACGGATGATCTACAAGGTGTTCTATGCACCAGAGAAATTAAAAGAGGGCTGGAAGTCATAAAGAAAATGTATTTGCATGTTAAAGCTTCCCAGCTGGCCCTAGTGATAAAGAAATCGCCTGCCAATGCAGGAGATGTAAGAGTTGCTGGTTCAGTTCCTGGGTTGGGAAGATCCCCTGGAGGAGGGCATGGCAACCCACTCTGCTATTCTTGCCTGGAGAATCCCATGGCCAGAGGAGCCTGGTGGGCTAAGGTTCATAGAGTCTCAAAGAGTCAGACATGACTAAAGTGAATTAGCAGGCAGCACATGTGCATTTTAGAGAATCCTGGGCTGAGTTTAGATCTTCTACCGTCTCAAATATAATGACCAACAAGCAGCATAGACAGAAGATCACAAAATGAGACATTGCTTCATAAAATCAGTTATTAACATTCATTCCATCCAACTTAGCAACTAGCTTTAATCATCCCAAATTCAAAACAGCACCTAAAAAGATCTTTAAAATGTAAAAGACAAGAAAAAAAAAAAAGCTAAATCATTACTAGCTTTGTCATGAGAAATCATTTCTTTGTAACTTCTCCAAACAGTAGATTGTCAATAGCTAAGATTAGGCAAACAGGAGTATTTATGTTGTATTTCAGGCTTCTTTTGGTGGACAGGAAAAAAAAAAAATTCAAGGTTCACTTCTCCATGAGTTTTAATGGCCCTCAACTTCTAGAATATCACTGCATTAGAATGAAGAGTTCTGCCAGTTATAACCCTAATACCACAAAGTTAGAAGGAGTTTCATATGCCAGTCAGCATCCTTAGCTGGGGAATCAAGGCCACTGCCTAGTTTTACACTGTAAACCACCTAGACATTGGCTTAAACAGCATGAACAAGCAAGCTCCCTCCTGAGAGAAAGTCCAGTCCTGGCACTTCAGAGCTGATTTATCTGCTATTCACCCAGGGATGGTCTGGTCCCACCCAACTCTCACCCTAAGACCTAGGTCTGGGGTACACCCTCTGTGTGGGGAAGTGTATTTGGAATGCAGGAGAACCGCTCCACACCCTAGTAACTGACCTGGGGTTCTCATTCTTGCTCAGCAAATGCACCCCCAGAATCACAGACATACTGGGTCTCAGCAAGCAACCAGGAGCACTTAGTAACAACACAGAGGACTCGGCCTCTGTCCAGATCATCAGTCCCAACATAGTCACCATCCAAGACCCAACATCTTCTCACTGGTCCATGCCAGGGAGCCCATCTGGAGCAATGTCTTAAGAGTATGGATGGATTTAGAGTTAGCTCTCCAGGGCAGCCATAAACTCATTCATTGGGAATAGTAATGAGGGCAAGGTGGCTTCCTAAAGGGCTCCTGGTCCATCTGAACTCAATATGACACTGCTGCTAGTGTCAGAGTCCTCATCACTTCCAGTATTGGGGGGGATGTGGTCCAACCTGGACTCCACCCTCATTTATGATCACTAATCTGACATCCCAGGGAGTTCTTGTATCCCATTTCTTATCCTTAGGCCAAGTTCAGGACATGTGTGTCTGAGATCATGAAGACAAAGCTCTCAAGACGAGCCTTTCTGATCATGGATAAACTTCCAGTCATCCAGATGATCGGGCTCATAAGTCAGAGCACCTGAGAGGGAACCTCAGTCTGTCCTTGACTCTTCATATGACCGCAGACACACTATGTAACTATTTGAACAGAGTGTCCTCTCTTCTAAAATGGAAGTAACATAATATCTATGACTTAATTGAATTAGCCAAAGGATTTGGTGGTATGACATGCAAAGTGCTTATAGCATTTTTGCTACATAATGTTTTTGGAGTACTTACTATTGTACTACTACACTATTAACTACACTATTAATAGTACTGCTGCCCCTGCCACCTGGAGAAGGCACTGGCACCCCACTCCAGTACTCTTGGCTGGAAAATCCCATGGATGGAGAAGCGTGGTAGGCTGCAGTCCATGGGGTCGCTAAGAGTCAGGCATGACTGAGCGACTTCACTTTCACTTTTCACTTTCATGCATTGGAGAAGGAAATGGCAACCCACTCCAGTATTTTTGCCTGGAGAATCCAAGGGACAGAGGAGCCTAGTGGGCTGCCATCTATGGGGTTGCACAGAGTCGGACACGACTGAAGCGACAGCAGCAGCAGCAGCAGTCCCTGCCACCACCACTACTATGAGTATGATCCTCTGTTACTGCCACTAGTACTTCTAGTACTACAGAGCATGAGCCCCACATTTACGGTCCTCGACTCCCCACTTCTCTGCCATGACCACCCAACAATCAGCCTCCTGAAACAGAGGCCAGAGCTCTGCCAATTGCACCTTATGCAGCCCCCAGGCCTGGCCTTCCTGGATCCCCAGCAGGAAGCATGGCTGGGGCTGGGAAACTGTGAAATCAACACATTACCCTGCCACAAGGCACTGCAATATCTGGGTCGTCAGAGCCCTCTTAAAGGTAGCACTTTCCCTCATATACCTGTCCCCAGTCTCTAGCACAATGGCTAGTCCACCTGTGTCATTAATGAGACTTCAACCTGCCAGGGCCATCCAGTTACCAGTGAATTGACAGATTTTCTGGTTTTTTCAGTTGTGTGGGGTGGACTTCACCTACCCAGCTGCCTGCATGCTCTTCAGAAGAAAACAACCTTAAGAGCCACACCTTCCACCTGAAAACCACCTGGGCTATCACCTCACCCCCCCAATACAATGGAATGATGACAACTCACCACCTTCTCCACCTAAAACACCCCCCTCTCAGCAACTGTATCTTCCATCCCTCCTGCTCCCACACACTCACAGGCCACCCGTGTCCCTAAGGCAGTGCTAAGGGACTACAGAGAGCACGAGCCACCCAGGGGGGTCTGCAGTAGACCTCCAGCAGGCTCAGCCAGAACAGGGGGCTGATGGCACTGTCCCCAGTTGAACTGTCCTCTGGGGATCTTGACCCAGGATCTTCAGGGTCATGGAGGTCACTGACCTCATGGCTTTCTACTCTGGTTTTCCCTGCACATGCCTTTCTCCACCCTCTGCCAATCCCAGGTACCAAGACTCCCCCTTCAACCAGAAAACCACCCCCACAGCCAGGACAGAAACTAGCATGAAGGGTGAATGAATTCATGGTGAAGCTGGAGCTCCTCCACACGGGGGTTTTGGCTCACAGTGCCAGCCATTGGGGAAGTGGAAAACCCAGGGAAGGATGTGCTCTTGGGAGTTCTGGGCAGCTCCAGCCCAGATGCAGGGTCCCGGGTTCTGTTCCCCTGGAAGGGGAGAGGGGATGATCTTATCTTAGGAAAGCATTTATCACATGTGACCTGGTCAAATTAATTATTATTTGCTACTGCTGCTGCTAAGTTGCTTCAGTCATGTCCAACTCTGTGTGACCCCATAGATGGCTCCTCCGTCACTGGGATTCTCCAGGCAAGAACACTGGAGTGGGTTGCCATTTCCTTCTCCAATGCATGAAAGTGAAAAGTGAAAGTGAAGTTGCTCAGTTGTCCGACTCTTAGTGACCTCATGGACTGCAGCCTACCAGGCTCCTCCGTCCATGGGATTTTCCAGGCAAGAATACTGGAGTGGGGTGCCATTGTCTTCTCCGTATTATTTGCTGAGTACCTATAATGAACTCCTTATTGCAAAATTCAGACTTAAATTGAAGAAGGATGGGAAAACCACTAGACGATTTAGGTACAACTTAAATCCCTTATGATTATACAGTGGAAGTAACAAATAGATTCAAGGGATTATATCTGATAGGCAAAGTGCCTGAAGAAATATGGACAGAGGTTTGTGACATTGTACAGCAGGCAGGGATCAAGACCATCCCCAAGAAAAAGAAATGCAAAAAGGAAAAATGGTTGTCTGAGGAGGCCTTACAAATAGCTGAGTAAAGAGGAGAAGCTAAAGTCAAAGGAGAAAAGGAAAGATATACCCATCTGAATGCAGAGTTCCAAAGAACAGCAAGGAGAGATAAGAAAGCCTTCCTTGTAGATCAAGGCAATGAAAGAGAGGAAAACAATAGAATGGCAAAGACTAGAGATTTCTTCAAGAAAATTAGAGATACCAAGAAAATTTCATGCAAAGAGGGACACAACAGAGGACAGAAACCATATGGACCTAAGAGAAGCAGGAGATATTAAGAAGAGGTGGAGAGAATACACAGAAGAACTATACAAAAAAGATCTTTATCAGCCAGATAATCATGATGGTGTGATCACTCACCTGTAGCCAGACATCCTGGAGTGCAAAGTAAAGTGAGCCTTAGGAAGCATCACCATGAACAAAGCTAGTGGAGGTGATGGAATTCCATTTGAGCTATTTCAAGTCCTAAGTGATGATTCTGTGAAAGTGCTGCACTCAATGTGCCAACAAATTTTGAAAACTCAACAGGGGCCATGGGACTGGAAAAGGTCAGCTTTCATTTCAATCCCAAAAAAGGCAATGCCAAAGAATGTTCAAACTACCGCACAATTGCATTCATCTTGCACTCTAGCAAAGTAATGCTCAAAATTCTCCAAGTGTGGCTTCAACAGTATGTGAATGGAGAATTTCCAGAAGTTCAAGCTGGATTTATAAAAGGCAGAGGAACCAGAGATCAAATTGCCAACATCCATCAGATCATAGAAAAAGCAATAGAATTCCAGAAAAACATCTACCTCTGCTTTATTGACTATGCCAAATTCTTTGACTGTGTGGATTACAGCAAACTATGGAAAATGCTTAAAGAGATGAGAACACACCAGACCACCTTATCTGCCTCCTGAGAAATCAATATGTAGGTCAGGAAACAACAATTAGAACCAGACATGGAACAACAGGCTGCTTCCAAATTGGGAAAGGAGTTACGTCAAGGCTGTATGTTGTCACCCTGCTTATTTAATTTATATGCAGAGTACATCATGCAAAATGCCTGGCTGGATGAAGCACAAGCTGGAATCAAGATTGCCGGGAGAAATAGCAATAACTTCAGATATCCAGATGACACCACCCTTATGGCAGAAAGTGAAGAGGAACTGAAGAACCTCTTAATGAAAATGAAAGTGGAGAGTGAAAAAGCTGGCTTAAAACTCAACATTCAAAAAATGAAGATCATTGCATCTGGTCCCATCATTTCATGTCAAATAGATGGGGAAACAATGGAAACAGTGAGAGACTTTATTTTCTGGGGCTCCAAAACCACTGCAGATGGTGACTGCAGCCATGAAATTAAAAGACACATGCTTCTTGGAATAAAAACTATGAACCACCTAAACAGCATATTAAAAAACAGAGACATTGCTGACAAACATCTGACTAGTCAAAGCTATGGTTTTTCCAGTAGCCAAGTATGGATGTGAAAGTTGGACCATAAAGAAGGCTGAGCACTGAAGAATTGATGCTTTTGAACCGTGGTTTTGAAGAAGACTCTTGAGAGTCCCTTGGACTGCAAGGAGATCCAACAAGTCAATCCTAAAGGACTCAATCCTGAATATTCACTGGAAGGACTAAAGCTGAAGCTCCAATACTTTGGCCACCTGACTCGAGGAACTGACTCATTGGAAAAGACCCTGATGCTGGGAAAGATTGAAGGTAGAAGGAGAAGGGGATGACAGAGGACGAGATGGTTGGATGGTATCACCTACTCGATGGACATGAGTTTGAGAAAGCTCCAGCAGTTGCTGATGGACAGGGAAGCCTGACATGTTGCAGTCTCAAAGAGTTAGACATGCCTGAGCAACTGCACTGAACTGAGCACCTGTAAAATGTCTTATGTTACTGGGGCTCTGCCCCAAGTTTACTTCCTCCAAACCACATATTCCTTTAGGTTTTAGGGTATTCTCTTGATCTAGGATTAATTTTAGCATTTATATCATTTTCTGAGCACCAACGATGTCCTAACATGGTCTAAAATGTCTTTGCTTTTCAGTCTTTCCTCCCATGACACTATGTGTTAATTGGTTAAAAGACAAATAGCAATCTCCAGAAGACCAATTCCCTAGGTAAATGCCTGTTTATGCTGAGAATAAATACAACCACTGGCCTACAGGATGTTAAACCACTGGTCTCTCTCACCAGTCGCATCCATCTCAGTACTGGCCCATGTACAATGAAAGCAATGCACTGTTTATAAAAGCCTTTACCTCAAAAAATATAAAAATTGAAGATAATAAACAGGATTTCCAGTAGCACTTTATGATTGCTTTCTTTAAAGAAGGCTTCTCTCCATTTTCCTCAGCTCTGTCAACTTCTTGCTTCCAGTACCTGTGATGAGCAAAAGCACAGTAAAGAACAGCACTGCCATAGGGAAAATGGGGGAGGGGCCAGGGTGGAAGATTAGCCTTCACTACAGGGCGCTCTGTGGCTGCCCCATAGATACTGGCTAACTGCTCACAGGGCTCCTGAAAGATGAGTGGTGTAGACTGAAGCACCAGAAAAATAGGCCTTGAGGCTTTGCTGGATTCACAGGTCATGAGCAGCTCAGAAGGGCAGACACTGTCCTCCAGGGACCCCACCTCTGGGGACAGAGCTTGGCCTCCAGGGCCTTGACCGCAGGCTCCCTTCACATCCACAGATGCACAGGGAACACGGGCTCCCCCAGCCTCCAAAGTGGGCTAAGCCTGGGGTCAGCCTGAGGGACTGAGCATGCAGAGTCAGGGGAGGAGTCTCAGAAGAACCCCCCAAGTGGAAATTCTCACTCTTCCTCCCCTTCTCCCTGCTGTCTGTGCTCACCCTTGCAGCTCTTCTCCAAGGTGCTGGGAGCAATCTTTTGGAAGCACTGAGTGTATCTCATTTTCTTTCAATCTCCATTTGTGACCAAATAGGAAAAAGGGGTTTATCCACCTGTTATAAATTAAGAGAAAAGGAGAGTGGTATATATTCAAATTATACAACTCTAATTAGAATCCTACATTTATGGGCTTTGTAAAAAGAAATAGTCTACACTGTAAATATATAGAAATATGGAAGAAAAAAAATTGGATATTTACACACACAGGTGACACGACCCTTATGGCAGAAAGTGAAGAGGAACTAAAAAGCCTCTTGATGAAAGTGAAAGAGGAGAGTGAAAAAGTTGGCTTAAAGCTCAATATTCAGAAAACGAAGATCATGGTATCTGGTCCCATCACTTCATGGGAAATAGATGGGGAAACAGTGGAAACAGTGTCAGACTTTATTTTTTTGGGCTCCAAAATCACTGCAGATGGTGACTGCAGCCATGAAATTAAGAGACACTTACTTCTTAGAAGGAAAGTTATGACCAGCCTAGAGAGCACATTGAAAAGCAGAGACATTACTTTGACAACAAAAGTCCATCTAGTCAAGGCTATGGTTTTTCCAGTGGTCATGTATGGATGTGAGAGTTGGACTGTGAAGAAAGCTGAGCACTGAAGAATTGATGCTCTTGAACTGTGGTGTTGGAGAAGACTCTTGAGAGTCCCTTGGACTGCAAGGAGATCCAACCAGTCCATTCTGAAGGAGATCAGCCCTGGGATTTCTTTGGAAGGAATGATGCTAAAGCTGAAACTCCAGTACTTTGGCCACCTCATGCGAAGTGGAAAAGACAGAGTCATGGAAAAGACTCTGATGCTGGGAGGGATTGGGGGCAGGAGGAAAAGGGGATGACAGAGGATGAGATGGCTGGATGGCATCACCGACTTGATGGACGTGAGTTTGAGTGAACTCCGGAAGTTGGTCATGGACAGGGAGGCCTGGCGTGCTGCGATTCATGGGGTCACAAAGAGTTGGACACGACTGAGCAACTGAACGAAACTGAACTGTCTAGTTCTATATCCTGAAGGACCTTGGAAGCAATGACACACTAGTAGCAAAGAATACTCCAGACCCAGATCTCAAAGTTATTTTTTTTAACATACACAATTTTTTTTTTTTTTTTTTGTGGTGAGAACTTTTAAGGTCAACTCTCAGCAGCTTTCTAATATGCAATAAAGCACTATAACTGTGGTCACTCTATCAGACATTACATTCCCATGACTTACTTATTTTAGGGAAGTCTGTCCCTTTGGCCCCCTCCACCCAGATCCTGACTTATTAATATCTTTCTTCTCTAAAAGGAACCAAGGTTCCTTGAAGAAATGGCTGGTTCCAAGGTTGTGGCAGTGTATTTTAGCACCTGATAATCACCTTTTTTAATTGCAATATAAACGCCTGACATTAAGCTTTGGAGACATACACCTCAAAGCTATCCATCTCCAATGAACATGAGTCAGTTATACAACCAGATAAAAAGCCAGGCCGCCCCACCCATGCAGTTCCCTTTTTCAGAAAGTGCTGGTTGACTTGATAACAGACCATCTCACTGACTGCTTGCTTCTCCCTTCCCGCACTTTAATTCCCGCTCTTATTTTTTAAATTCACCAATAGAGTGAACCTGCTAAATCCTAGCGCACCCCACCTTCAATCCCCAAAAGGCAGAACACCAGGTCCAAGCTCTTTCACTCACTAGTTTTCACAGTCTCTTTCTCTCTCTCTTTCTACCTAGGACCTCCTTATGTAGCTCCAGGCATGCCTTGTACTCTTCAGGTCATGTGAGTGATACACCTTGGCATTTGAAAATTCCCTGATGGTTGTCACTGAGCTGTGTCTCACAATCCTAAGAACCACAAGGGCCAGTCCAACAGCAACACTGGCTCCAGAAGGGGAATGCCTGTGCGGGCTGCTGTAACTAGTACAGGCCAAGATGAGCAGAGCTCCAGGCATTCCCACCAACCGCATCACTATCTACAGGCTGAGACCAACAGGCAGAGAAAGTAGAAGATGGACCTGGGACAACTTATGCTAAAAAATAAGGAAGCACTCAAGGAATCATGAGGATGTGTAGGAGGACAGAGAAGCCAGCTTGAATGGCTCTTACTAAACAAATCTGGGATTCTTTAGGCATCAAAATAAATGGCAATGAATCACAATCTATTAAATAACAAAAGGATCCATCAATCCATACTGCTACATATACATGAGAGAAGGGAAAGCTCTTGTATTCAAGAATGCAAATAAACAGAATGAACATGGAGTTAGAAAAGTATCAATGGAAGCTAAACCTAATGGTTGAAAGTTTGATGTGCAGCATGGTATTCATATAACCTCAAATTATCTTTCTCCAAATTACTTATTAACTATAAAATGAAATGGGCTTCCCTGGTGGCTCGGCTGGTAAAGAATCCACTTGCAATGTGGGATACCTGGGTTCTATCCCTAGGTTGGGAAGATGCCCTGGAGGAGGGAACAGCTACCCACTCTGTTATTCTGGCCTGAAGAATTCCATGGACTGTATAGTCCATGGGATCACAAAGAGCTGGACATGACTGAGCAACTTTAACTTCACTTCATAAAATGAAAAACAGTAACTGTATAGAGGATTCCTCCAAACCCTATTAAATTGACTATGTATTAGTTACATGTTAATAATACGTGGAAATAGCCCAAGGATTAACACTATTTTACTGGGTAAGGAAATTTCCAAAGCCAGACAATAATAACCCATGAGCAGAGACCATGTTTCTCTTATTTATTGCATTATTCCTAGTACAGTATGGGTACAGAGGAGATGTTTAAGAATTATTTTTTAAGTAAATGAATGTCTATGAACTATTAAAGAAGGAATAAGAGAGACTGAATTTCAGATTTTGCTAACCCTGGTAACTTGGCACTTCTAAAGAATTCCAGTCCAGGAATCTGAAGACTGGACCCAAGCACTGAGGACCCAGGACCTCAGTTGTCCTCTACTCCAATTTTCCACTCCAGGTGAGTATCACCATGACCCTTAATATGTTGCTCTAAATTTCCTTCTAAAACAAAAGCATTTGTCTCTGTGCTTTAACCACTTAACAGATTTGAAACACCTGGGTCATTCATCCTACAGTTATTCCCTATAAGAAATACTCAGACAATTAGCAGCAGGACTTACTCTGAAAGACCCTCTTTAAAAGTCTGCTTGCAGATTTTTATAGTCAGTGTGGGCCACTGAAGACCAATTAGATGTCATTGGCATAGAAACTACAATTTGGGGAACTTAACGGTTAATTTGAATTTGTAATTTGATTCGTGCACCAGAGTTTTCTTTTGTTCAGACTGTTTATAGGCTTAATGAGCTAAATGTCATGCACATTTGTAAGAAATATCCTTCTTGGTCCCTTTTGGGAATGAGAGGCACTCCTTGGTCTTTATGAATGACAGGTTACTGTTTTGCCTTATTGCTTAACTTCATGTAGTGAAATAAAGCAGACAAAGCTTGAAGAAGAACAACAACAACAAAAAAAGGTTTCCCTGCAGAGGAAAAGATGCTTAACATCACAAATCCTTGTGTGTGCTAAGTCGATTCATTCGTGTCCATCTCTGTGTGATGCTACAGACTGAAGCCTACCAGGCTCCTCTGTCCATGGGATTCTTCAGGCAAGAATACTGGAGTGGGTTTCCATGCTGTTCTCCAGGGGATCTTGCAGACCCCAGGGATCTAACCCATCTCTCTTATGTCTCCTGCATTGGCAGGCATGTTTTTTACTAGAGCCACCTGAATCCTTAGGGAAATGCAAATCAAAATCACAATCAGACACCACTTCACACATATTAGGAGGGGTGAAGAAGGAGGAAGAGGAGGGAGAGGTAGAAAGAGGAGGTGAAGGAAGGGAGGAGGGGGGACAAGGCAGGGAAGAGGAAGGAGGAAAGCAGAAGGGGGAAGACGAGCAAGAGAAGGAGGTTTGGCAAGGATATGGAGAAATTGGAACCCTTGCACACTGATGATGGGGGTGTAAAACACTGCAGTCACAAAAGACAAGCACTGTATGATTCCACTTTCATAAAGGTGCTGAGAGCAGTCAAATTCAGAAAGAAACAAAGTGACCCTGTGGTTGTCAGGGGCTGAGGGAAAGGGGAGTGGGGAATTAGTGTTTGATGACATATTGATGCAGGATGAAAAGAGTTCTGGAAACTGGTTGCACAATAATGTGAATGTACTTAACAACACTGAACCAAATGCTTAAAAATAATTCAGATGGTAAATTTTATGTTAAGTGCACTTTATTACTATTTTTTAAAATTAAATGAGGAAAAATTTTACTCGATACACCTCAGGTGTGAAATCTTCCTGTGTTAAAGTCTAGATTGCAGCTTTCTGGTTGTAAGAATTTGAACTAGCCACATAAGCTCGCAGTATTGGCCTCTGACAAACAGGGGGAACATGTGGAGGTAACACTCCCCAAAGCTGCTGAGAAGGTCCTCTGAGAGGATCACTGGTGCTCTGAACAAAGTCCTGTCAGACAAAGGGAAGCTGTCACCCCCGACAGTGCTCTCTAGTAATCCCATGTGGTCCCCAGTAGAAAGCCTCTGATAACTTTGATAGATGAGGTTACAATAGCAGAGTCCAACAGGAAGAAGAAAGACTCCTCTCCTTTCTGGCAAGGGCTCAGCTAATGAAAAGCCATGGACACTTTTTTTGACAGTCCTCCCAACTTCCTTTTCCCTTATATAAAGATGCTCTTCATCCCTTGCCCTGTGGGGACTTGAACATGGCTCACTCTGGTTGTAGGTATGGAACCGTGATTCTCTGCTGATCCTGAATAAAGCCATCTTTGCTGCAGAAATATCTGATAGTCAAGGCAACAGAGGAAAGAGAGTCAACATGATCAGGGGACCCATGGACAACTCAGAAAGGCAAATTATCCACTTGACACATCTGAGTGGACACTAGCTAATACCTCTCAGGCTGACCAGATGCAGAACTATAAAGACCAAAGAGATCAAGCATAAACTATAGGCGATAAACTTGGATATGTTAGGCTTTTTATTTTGCCTTAAAGACATGGTAGTAAATTTGAATATACCTTTGGGATGTTCTACATCTTGCTTGGGGCTGTAGTTATTGTATTAAAATTACCAAAACTCATCAAAAGAAATGCTTAGGAAAGGGGAACAGATCAAGACCAGAGAAAGAGCCCTGGAGAGCTCACCCAGCCTCCATCAACAACATGTGGATTTTCTGACTGTTAATGAAGAACAACAAGATTCATACCAGTCGTATTCTGAAAATGGTGCCAAGAATCCTGGTTTGATATTAAACATTTCTATGCTTTCATGGTAGAGTTACTGAAGACCTAACAGGACCAGTCTGTCTAAACCATCTCAGCATTCAGCTAGTTCATGTCCCTCTCATGTCATCAGTTTCTCTGACAAGAATCTCTGGAGAGTCTGTCTTAACACCAGTGACAGTTTCCACGTCCACACTCCCTTGGCAAGGTGTCAGTTCACTGACTGTGACGTGCCCAGTGTTAGGGTAGTGAGGATGTAACCACTCCCTGAAGGGCCAAGTGCTTCTGGTCCAAGGCCCTGCCCCACCCTCATCTCTGGGGACAGGTCCTGCACTCACCCCCAACCTGCTGGCCTCTAGGACGAGGGTGGAGAGAAATGCAGAGCTCACCCCAGAGGCTGCAGTGAGGACATCAGGGACATCATCAGGGAGGATCTCGTCAGACTGGACATGGTTCATAAATTGTGCCACTGATTTCCAATAATGGGTAAAAGGAAAAATCATTCAATAAACCATGATGGGAAGAAGAGCTGTTTCAGAAAAAAGGAGGAGGACTATCTTATATCAAATACTAAAAGAAATTTTAGTTGCCTTTATTCTTATAAATGAAACAAAAATGCTGAAATAAAATGTTTACAGAGAGGTAGATGATGCTGGAATTTAAAAAAGGTTAAAAAGAAACAGGAGAAACCAACATAAATAATGATAGCTCTAAAGTAAAGGACAAATGAAAATCTGGAAAAATATTATAAGCATTATGGAAAATTATTTCAAAATATAAATTCCTCAGAGAGAAAAAAATCTATTAATAGACAATTCAAATAAACACAAATAAATGGTCAATAAATGTAAATGTTTCAAAAAAAGTCCCATCTATATAGATCAATAAATTCAAATTGTTTCACTTTTTTTTTTAACTTTAGACCTTGAAAAAATGTAATTCACATACTCAAAGTTGGCAATAAAATAGGCACACTAAGAGCTACTATGAGGGCAAACCGGCAGTTCCCTAGCGGTCCAGATATTAAGACTCAGAGCTGTCACAGCCAAAAGCCTAGATTCTTTACTAGTCATAAACTTAGATTCCACATGCAGTGCAGTGTGGCAAAAAAATAGAAGAGGGCAAATTGATCTGAACATTGTGGAAAACAGTTCAACCTTTCACCAGTTATCGTATTCCTAGGACTTTAGAAAAAGGAAGATACACCAAAGTACATGTTCATGGATATGCATATCATAATCAGCAATAAACTACATTAAACTTAAGTACAAGATTGCATAAATGACAATTAAATATCATGCTCTGAACATAACTTAATGTTATAAATAAATTTTAAACACAGAAAATTAAGAAGGAATCAAGATTCAAAACTAGTTTTATAGAAAAGATGCATGCATATGCACAGGTATACAAAAAGAGTTCTGGAGGAAAGATTAAGAAACAACCAAAATATCGGCAAATCTATATGGTAACAGAAATAAATCCTACTTTCTTCTATAGCTTTAAATGTCTTACAGAAATAGAAAAATGTTTATCGTTTTAAAAAATCCACAACAAATACCATTAGCTATAATGTCAACTTCTCTTAGACCCTAACTCTAAACTGTGTTGTGAAAACACTAAAAAGCCAGTGAGGCCATTTGTAAAAAATCAGTAAGCTAGTTACTGGCATCACTTACAAGTTTAGAAAGCTGATGAAATTTGAGAAAAACAAAAAACAAAAACAAATACCCAATGAGAAGATGAAAACATGGTTTCTCTCTACAAGTTGGGTCTTGTCTCTGGGCAGCATTTTCTAGCTGGACTCATTTCCACTTCCCAGGATCAGCAAGTGGGGGACACAAGGAAATCACGAGGGTACCTCAGACTTTACATACAAGATGGCAATCATGGTCAACAACCAACTTCACAAAGTCTGCTGCTGCTGCTAAGTCGCTTCAGTCGTGTCTGACTCTGTGCGATCCCATAGATGGCAGCCCACCAGGCCCCTCCGTCCATGGGATTTTCCAGGCAAGAGTACTGGAGTGGGGTGCCATTGCCTTCTCCTCACAAAGTCTAAACCCCTTTAAAAAAGTTAATAATGAAGTAACAATGCCAATGGGAGGAATAACTTAAAGCAGAAACCAGCCTCCACCTTCCATCAGAATCACCTGGAGCTTGTTTAACCCCATCCCCAGAGTTTCTAACTTTACAAAACTGGTCTAGAAGGAGCACGGTGGGGAATTTTATTTCTAACAAGATCCCAGGTGACAAGGATGCTGCCGGTCTGAGAGCCAGACTCTGAGAACAGAGAACAGCTGAGAACAGCTATCCTAAAGCTTGATTATAGAATGTTTCACATGCATCATCTCCAACAGCAAGAACTTTAAGAACTTTGAGAAACTCCTGCCAACAAGACCAAAGGCGTGTTTGGAATTGCCTTCTCCCTGCATTTAAGAACAAGTGTCCACAAAGGCAGCTCAGTACAGCAGTTACATACAGGATAACACAGGCTGGGGAGACAGATGGCCTGGTTTGAGATCCAACTCCAACACTTACTAGCTGTGTGATGTGGGCAATTTACTCAGCCTCTCTGCTTCAGTGCCTTCAGGTGTGAGGTAAGAGGTACTAGCTCTTTCCCCTCTGGCAGGAAAACTGGAAATAGGTGGCTACCCAAATCAATGAGGAGTCTTCACTTTCCCATTTCCACACATACATATACACATTTTGCAAATCTACAAATAGAACACGCCCGGAGAGTTGCCTGCCCTGCAGAAGTTAAGGAGACATGTGTCTATTTTGTTATTATTTACAGTAACCACCCCTACACTCCTACTTCTAGGCCTCTCTTGCCTTAAGGGCTGCCAAATGGCCAAGAGATGTAGCTACACACTGAACACACTACCATGAAGATAAGTACAGTGACTCCCATCCCATGAGGATCCCCTATATCTTCCCCTTAAAAAAGGAAATGTCAGAATGTATGGGAAATATGAATGGGTTAGGGTCTAGAAACAAAAAAAATCTAATTATCATCCAAGAGCAATTAAAACCCAAAGCTTCAGGCCCAGCTAGTTAGTAGTCCCAGTTACCAGAGGGAAAACTTTCTTACATCTCTCTGTGCTGTTTTTCATCTGTGTGTGTTTCCTCCCATCTCAGGGACCCCTGAGTGGTTTCAGGACCAAATGACTCCAAGGTAGAACCACCTGCATCAAGACCTTTCACCTCTTCTCCAAAGGCTAAAGGTCCGGTTAAGACCCCACAGCCTTCAGTGACCTTATCCCCCAAGTGGTCCTCAAAGGTGAAAGCAGAAATATTCACAACAGGGAAAAGGGCTGTGATCAAATGCACACTCTATTCGAAGATGTATATCCCAGGCAAAAGCAAAACATGTTCAAGAACAGGGTCCCCATTCATTAAACAAAAAGCAATAGTTTTTTTTACACACATGAAATTTGTCACAACTAGGTACCAGGACATGCAGTGTAAGCCACACAGGAAGAGAGAGAGGGAGGAAAAGAAAGACATGGTCATAGATACAGGGACAGACAGAGCCCAGTGCAGCTGGAACCCAGGTGTCACCTAAGTTACATGGGAAATGTAACTTCCAGTGGGGACATCACTGGAAGATGGCAAAGACATCTAATGGCAGGGTACTAATTAGATAAAGGAAGCTGTTCATAAACTGCTTGCTTGTTTGCACCCTTGTGGGGAAAGGGTGCAAATTAGTTTAGAACTGGAAATCCTGAGCTGTACTGGGGAAGCCCGCTAAAAATGGAATGTAGGGATCCAGTTCGTTCTCCGTTTGGGTGGCGACTCCCCCGGGGCAATCTGGGTTTTTAACCTCCCTGCCTCCTGCTCCCCGGGCTCCAGGGCCCTGGAGGATGCTGGAGCAGCGAGAGACCAGGCTAGGAAATCCTGCGCTCCGGATACCAGGTTTCTGCGTCCCGCTCCTAGGCCCAGGACTTCCCCTCACTCCTCACTCCTCACGCCCAGGCACAGGCGGGGACCACAAGGCCGGACTGGGGAGGCTCCACCAGCTGCCTGGGCGCCCGCGGAAAATGCTCCCTCGCCTCGACTCTCCCCTTGGTCACTGAGAGGTGCCTGCGGCGGGCGGGTCACAGCTCAGACGAGGCGCTCACCTGAGAAACAAGAGGGAGCAGAAGTTCGAGTGCAGCAGCGGGTTGGGATTCACCTCCGGGTACACCAAGTGCATCTTGCTAGCGGCCACGGGCGAGGGCGCGGGGACCGGCGAGGGCATGGGGACCGGCGAGGGCTCCGGCGTGGGCTCCGGGGCCGGCGTGGACTGGGGCTCCGGCGTGGACTCCGGCGTGGGCTCCGGGGCTGGCGTGGACTCCGAGGCCGGCGTGGGCTCCGGGGCCGGCGTGGACTGGGGCGCGGGCGCCGCTTTGGCAGGGGAGTTGCTCGGAGTGCTCATGGTGGCGCCAACGGGGATGCTGGAGGCTCAACCACAGTGCCAGTCCGCTAGGCGGTATACCAGAACCACCATTCTGGAAATGGAGCGTCAGCTCTTGCCTGGTCCCAGCCTTCTGGACCACCCTCTAGGCGCCTCTGCCACCACCGCCTGGAGCCCTGAGTCGGGAGCGGTGTGGACAGCGGGACGAAAGGGTGGCCAGACAGGAGCCACACGCAGGTGCGCGGAGAGGATGCTGGCGCAGCTGATGCAGGCGGGTAGGACGGTGCTGCACTCGGAGTCCTGCACCAGGGCGCCAGCGTTCAGGCACCTGGCTGCAAACTCTGCCGAAGTGAGAGCTATGAACCCAGGCACCCACCCCGAAGGTGGAGAAAGGAGGTACCAACTCTATCAGCCGCATCTGCTCAGAAACGCCCATCAGCTGTGGAGAGACCAGGAGAGAGCTGGCCGAAAGAGATAGCACCTCGCCTTCTGGGCACTCTGCCCTCATCAGGACCAAACAAGGGCGCTGTGGGAAGTTCTCCAACTGTAATGGAGCAGGACCCTATGGGGCCTTCCTGGGATGGAGCACACCACCTCATGCCCTCTTCCTGCTTCCCTTTTGTAGAAAAGCTTTAGTCTCCCAGATCTCCTCTGAATTACAAGAGGTGGCTCAATAATTGATGACTGGGGCTTCCTTGGTGGTTCAGTGGTAAAGAATCTGCCTGCTAATGCAGAAGACACAGGTTGGATCCCTGGTCAGGGAAGATCTATATGCCTTGAAGTAACTAACCCTGGGGTCCACAACTTGAAACTATGCTCTAGAATCTGGGGGCAGCAACTATTGAACCACCTGCTACAGCTATTGAAACCTGCATGCCGTAGAGCCCATGCTCTACAACAAAAGAAGCCAGTGCAATGAGAAGTCTGCTTAACTGCAATCAAGAATAGCCGTCTGCTCGCTGCAATTAGAGAAAAGCCTGTGCAGCAGTGAAGACCCAGCATAGCCAAAAAGAAGTAAAACTCTTTTTTAAAAAAGACTGAAAGAATGTGAACATGTAATTTAAAAACAAAATTAAACACTAGATAAGCCATGCAACAGTCACAGAATCCATAGTTCCTCACTGAAGGACATATTAATAGATAACAATATCAAATGTACATTCCTGAGTTATTCTGCAGATACTAAAACCCCCACCAGATGGAAGAAATTATCTGTATGATGGCCACAAGCAGGGAGCCCCCACACCAGCTAGAGCCTAAGGACTGATGATATAAAACCCTGTGACACCACCCTGTTACCTCACCATCAACCAAGCAGAAAATAATGCAACAGTTGATCACAAACACTGGACTTTCTCTTCACCTTGCCTTTTAAAATTATCCCCTGAAGTCCATCAGAGAGTTCTGGTCTTTATAGCATGAGCTGCCTGTACTCTTTGCTTAATCGTTTCAATAAACTTTTCTCTGCTTCAACTCCAACATTGTGGTTTGTTTGGCCTCACTTTACCTCAAGCACAGGAACTTGGGTTGGACAACACAACTGGTGCCTAAGCATTTGACTTCCACCAACAACAGGATTTAGCACAGATTATGTATGTAGAGCTGCAAGACCTAAGGAAAGGAAACAGAAGATTAGAAGAGCTTGAACGATTTTAGATGACTGAATGCTGTTATTGGAGATAGGCTTTTGGCATCTCACATGTTGATCTGTGCATGGGACCTCTGTAAGCTTTTAGCTGCCCTCTTAGATTGGGAAAGGGGATTATGGGGAGAAAAAGACTGCTTTATGATTTCTTTAATCATGTGCTCAGGGCCTAGCAGAATAATAGTGGCATATGTTACAGAACACAGGTATGTGCATTTCTAGGGAACTTCCATCATTTTTAACTCTAACAATGCCCCATTCAAGAAGGTATTATTATCCCTATTTGACAAAAATGAGAAAGATGAGGTTTAAGGACAGCACTTCTCCAAAGTCATAGAATCAGTAAATGACGAATCCTCACTTGGACTCAAGTCCA
The DNA here is from genome assembly GCF_003369695.1 of Bos indicus x Bos taurus. Lineage (NCBI taxonomy): Eukaryota > Metazoa > Chordata > Mammalia > Artiodactyla > Bovidae > Bos > Bos indicus x Bos taurus. The sequence continues at coordinate 659,372 of NW_020867067.1, read as the reverse complement.
AGTCTAGTGTGATCTGTCTCACTGGTGGATGGTTACTGTGTGGGGAAGGTGCCTAGAGTGCACTGTTTGAATGAATGAATGACAGTAGGGATGAAGGAACAAAATCTTGGACTCCCACTCAGAAGTCTAGTTATTTGTGTTGCCATCTTCCCAGCTTAGCAGTTTCCCTTCCCTTCCACCCTAAAAGAAGGAGATCAAAGTTTGTGGTGCTTATAATAGGGTCACTTTATTATGCTCATGTACCTTGGCTAAAATGGTATGATTAATTAAGGCTTTTGGCTTCATTGGGAAGATCCCCTGGAGTAGGAAATGGCAACCCCCTCCAGTATTCTTGCCTGAAGAATCCCATGGAGAGAGAAGAATTTTTGGCTACAGTCCACGGGTCGCAAAGAGTTGAATATGACTGAGCAACTTAGCAAGCACACAGGCAAGTTATAAACTGGTGTACAATAATGTGGTTACAGTTGACAATACTGAACTGTGTACATTGGGCTTTCTAAAAGAGTAGATCTTGGATCTTTTCACCATAAAAAAAGGAAAAAAATGGTTAATTTATGCATTGGGGGCCACACTGATTAATTTGATTGTGCTGAAAAGACTTGATGCTAGGAAAGATTAAAGGCAAAGGGAGCAAAGGGGGCAGTGGAAGATGAGATGGTTAGATAGCATCACTGACTCAATGGACATGAATTTGAGCAAACTCTAGTAGATAGTGCAGGATGGGGGAGCCTGGTGTGTTGTAGTCCATGGGGTCAAAAATTGTCAGACAGGACTCAGCAACTGAACAGGAACAATATGTGTATTAAGTCATCGGGGCTTCCCAGTTGGCACAGTGGTAAAGAATCTGCCTGCAGGAGACTCAGGAAACATTGGCTCAATCTCTGGGGAAGATTCTCTGGAGGAGAAAATGGCAACTCAGTCCAGTATTTTTGCCTGGAAAATCCCATAGACAGAGGAGCCTGGTGGACTACAGTCCATAGCGTCAAAAGAGTCAGACATGATTCAGCACACATGCACTGTCAAGTCATCAGGTTGTACATTTTAAACATAAACTATTATTGATTGTCAGTTATACCTCAATAAACCTGGAGAGGAAATAGCTTTTAAAGAAAGCGTTAATGTATTAAAAATTTTTAATATGGCAAAATATTGACAATTTTCTATTGATGGGCATGATAGGAGTTTATTATACGATTTTCTTAATATTTCATGCATGTTTGAAATTTTCTGTCACAAAAAAGAAAATGATTAGAGCTGAAAAATATAATTTTTCAATTACCTACCTTTCTAGTGTTAGCTCTTTCTCAGATAAGGCAATCTACAATGTATGTAACCAGACCTACCTGATTTATAGTTCTCTTTTACATTACCTACCTTTTCCAGCACTGTAAACACTCAGCTACTAGTTCTCCTTCAAAGATGAAAGAATTGCTTGCTGAGGTTGGAAATTTAGTGACTTCCATGTCAGACTGCTGCAGACTGTTCTCGTCAGTCCCCACAACTATCTCAGGATGATAACTGTGTGTGTGTGCTAAGTTGCTTCAGTCGTGTTCAACTCTTTGCAACCCTATGGACCATAGCTTGCCAGGCATCTCTGTCCATGGGATTCTCTAGGCAAGAAGACTTGAGAGGGTTGCCATTTCCTTCTCCAGGAGATCTTCCTGACCCAGGGATTGAATCTGCATCTTTTATATCTCCTGGATTGGCATGTGGCATTAGCACCACCCGGGAAGCTTAGTCATCTCCAAACTGCCAAATACACTCAGTCCCTTCAGTTTCTGCTGTCTTTATTTTTTTGAAACTTCTTAGCATTCTTTTATGAACAATAATGAATATAATATTTGTAAAACATACTGAAAATCAGTGTTGATTTGTACAAAGAAGGTTGGATATGAAGCCAGGGGACCAGAGCTCTAGATGCTTCACTTCTTACCTAAACTTTCTGACTAACCACTCAGGTCTACATAGGAAATTCCTACCTGCACTATGCCTATAAGGTTAATGGGAGCCTCACAATTTGTGAATGCACTTTGTAAAATCTAAAAAGACAACATACAAAAAGTTGTGTTTTTTTTAATTCATTCAACAAATATTTGGTGAATGCTTTATAGGTGCATGACCACTAAGCCAGGCATAGAATGTACAAACATAGGGAAGATGTCATAACGTCTCTATATGTACTTGTTTCTCAATCTTAAACGGTTCAGTACTATAACTAAAAAGACATTAACAAGTGTTGAAGAGGATATGGAGAAACTAGAACCTTCTACACTGCTGGCAGAAAGTAAAATGGTACAGCTACAAAGTTTCCATATAAACCACCAATTCTACTCCTAGATATCTACCCAAGATAAATGAAATATATGTCCACATAAAAATGTACATACAAATGTCATAAAAGTAAACAATGAGTTGCGGGTGGAGCGAATCAAGGGTACATCAACTGATAAAAGAAACATGGTATTATAGGTAGTGGGGTATTATCTGACATTTTATAAAATAGATAGACATACTGATGCAAGCTACAGCATGGGTAAACATTGAAAATATGCTGAGTTAATGCAGCCAGACATTGACTCAAGTGAGGATAATGAGACAGCATCTAAGGAGAGATTCAATCTTGCTAGACTTGATGATTCATTCCCAGATAAACTCCAGGGACACATGATGAAAATTGTAACTGTGTAAACTATAAATTATTAATGGTTCATAGCACCTCCATCAAATAGTCAAAGCATAAAGTGTTAAATCTGCAGGAACTATAAAATCAGTACTAAACTAGTTCAACTAAGATAGTGCTGGTCCTCAAGCATTTTTCTATCAAGACATACACGATAAAAGGCATTCACAATCTACATGCTCCAGTGAGTATTCACAGTTCTGAATATAATGACAATCTCTTTGTCACTGTACCTTCTAGTACCAAAGAATGTTCAAATTATTGCACAATTGCACTAATTTCACACAATAGCAAAGTAATGCTCAAAATTCTCCAAGCTAGACTTCAACAGTATGTTAATCGAGAACTTCCAGATGCTCAAGCTGGATTTAGAAAAGGCAGCGGAACCAGAGATCAAATTGCCAACACCCTTTGGATCATAGAAAAAGCAAGGGAATTCCAGAAAAACAGCTACTTATTATTCATTGACTATGCTAAAGCCTTTGACTGTGTGGATCACAACAAACTGGAAAATTCTGAAAGAGGTGGGAATACCAGCTCACCTTACCTGCTTCCTGAGAAACCTGTATGCAAGTCAAGAAGCAACAGTTAGAACAATGGACGGGTTCCAAATTGGGAAAGGATTACCTTAAGGCTGTATATTGTCACTCCGCTTATTTAACTTACATGCAGTGTACATCATGTGAAATTCTGGGCTGGATGAAGCATACCATGGAGTGAAAATTGCCAAGAGAAATATCAATAACTTCACATATGCAGATGATACCACCCTTATGGCAGAAAATGAAGAGGAACTGAGGAGCCTCTTGATGAAAGTGAAAGAGAAGAGTGAAAAAGCTGGCTTAAAAGTCAACATTCAGAAAACAAAGATCAGGGCATCTGGTGCCATCACTTCATGGCAAACAGATGGGGAAACAATGGAGACAGTGACAGAATTTATTTTCTTGGGCACCAAAATCACTGCAGATGGTGACTGCAGCCACAAATTTAAAAGATGCTTGCTCCTTGGAAGAAAAGTTATGATAAATCTATACAGCATATTAAAAAGCAGAGACATTATTTTGTCAACAAAGGTCCATTTAGTCAAATCTAAGATTTTTCCAGTAGTCGTGTATGGATGTGAAATTTGGACCATAAAGAAAGCTAAGCATCAAAGAATTGATGCTTTTGAACTGTGGTACTATGAAAGATTCTTGAGAGTCCCTTGGAGTGCAAGGTGATCAAACCAGTCCATCCTAAAGGAAATCAGTCCTGAATATTCATTGGAAAGACTGATGCTGAAGCTGAAGTTCCAATACTTTGGACACCTGATGGGAAGAACTGATTCACTGGAAAAGACCCTGGTGCTGGAAAAGATTGAAGGCAGGAGGAAAAAGGGACAACAGAGAATGAGATTGTTGGATGGCATCACCAACTCAATGAACATGAGTTTGAGCAAACTCCAGGAGATGATGAAGGACAGGGAAGCCTGGCCTGCTGCAGTCCATGGAATCACAAAGAGTTGGACACAGTTGACTGACTGACTAACTTCTAGTAACATATCCTCCTCTCGAACCTCAGAAGTGGACACCCAAATTAAATCTAGCCAATCATAATATGCCATGTCTGTATCCAAAGGGTTTGGGACAGATATAATCTCGTATCTCTTATAACAGATATAACTCTATGCCAGGCCAACTGGCATTCTTCCTTGAGAATGTTTTGTTGCTGTTCTTGGTTGTTCTTGTTTGGCTGCACCAGGAAGATGGCTTACCAGGTGGCGCTAGTGGTGAAGAACCCTCCTGCTAATGCAGGAGACATAAGAGACTTGACTTCCGTCCCTGGGTCAGGAAGATCCCCTGGAGTAGGGCATGGCAATCCACTCCAGTATTCTTGCCTGGAGAATTCCATAGACAGAGGAGTCTGGTGGGCTATGGTCCATAGGGTTGCAAAAAGTCAGACACAACTGAAGTGTCTTTGTAGGCATGCATGCACAGAAAGGGAAAAACTTGACTTTCTTTTCTGATGAGGGAGTTGTAAGGGTATGACCCATAACTGCTGGTGGCCACGTCTCCCATTTACACAGATGGGCTGGAAAGTACAAACAGATACTGAAAGGTCATGCAATCAACAACTATTTATTAAACACCTACTGTGTGTAAAGACTGAATCAGGAGTTAAAGACACATAAGTGAACAGGATGAGTGGTGTAGAGTCTTAGTGGCATCAAGTCTCTGGGGCTCCTGAGACTTAAAGGATCCCTCCTTGGATGGTGTGACCTGCTGGAGCAGAAGCTGTCACTTTCCAACTCAAGTCCTCTGACTCTTCTCCAGGACTAAAGAGTTCACTGCTTATCTGCAACTCTCTGCTGAAGGGTCTTTTGCCAGCTGCTGGAGCACAGTGGGGTCATATGCAAGATGAGGAAAAACCCCTGGATTCCAACCTCAATCAGTGATGGATGGGGAGTGGGTAGATAAATGCTCCTGTGCCCTTGCCTGTCAGTTGGAACAATTCTCTCCCTGGGTGACCCAGCAGGAAGGAGTCCAGTTGCCTGAGCATTTACTCACTTGTAACAGGACTTTATTGGCTTCCTTCCCTTCTATGTCTCACTTCTCCACTCCCTCCAAGTGTTTTTCTAGGATCACTTCCAAATTAAACTACTTCCACTCAGATCCTTGTCTCAGGGTCTGTTTCTGGGGAACCCAAACTAAGATACCTGCCAGAACCATCCTTCTAATTATTTAAAAAATATATTCACTCCTTGCACTCATAACAATCCTAACTAGTACTATGAATGCTGGGTTGTCCAATACAGTAAGGAGGATTGTGAACAATTCAGATGCATCTGGCCCAAACTGAGGTGTGCTGTATGTATAAAATACATTATGCACTTCAAAGAGAAGAAAACCTTTTTCATCTTACTAGTGATTTTTTATACTGATTACATGTTGAAACAATATTACTTTTGACATTACTTTTGGATATAAAAATATCTTACTAATATTACTTTCACTTGTTCATTTTAGATTTTAACATGACTACTACAAATTCTAAAATTACAGATGTTGGGAATTTCCTGGCAATACAGTAGTTAGGACTCCACACTCTTATTGCCAAGGGCCTGGATTCAAACCCTGGTCAGGGAACCAAGATCCCACAAGCCAAGCAGCATGGCCAAAAAATAGATAGATAAATAAGTAAAATTAAATTACAGAGGTGGCACATTTTATTTCTCTGGACACAAGATAGGTGGTAACTTTAGATAAGAGGCAAGTGGGAAAGGGAAGCTGGCCTCTGCCCCAAAGATGGTGATTTTGGTCAGAAAGCCTGAGGTGCCACCTCTTCAAATAAGCTGGTCTGCAAAGTGAAAAAGTGAGTGTTAGTTGCTCATTTGTGTCCACCTCTTTGCAACCTCATGGACTGTAGCCCACCAGACTCCTTTATCCATGGAATTCTGGTCCAAAAGTGTACATTTAACTCCATGTCATGTGTCCACATAAAGTTCAGAATCAAAGTTTGTAGTATAACTTGTTTGTATCCCAAGATTCATTCTCCCCAAATTGAGAACAAATTCTAGACCAAAAATTTCCAGCCTTTTCACTAACTCGTGTGTATGTGGACATCATTTATCATTTTGCAACAGCCAGAAGACGTAAGTCTTTACTATTAATCAGAAGAGCCAGGCAGAGTATTTCTAGCACACATCTGTGTGTCCTATAGGATCACAACCTCTTTGTTATCCTCAAACAACTTTTCTTATTTTCAAATTTAGAATTTTATCCAGAAATTGACTATCAAGCATTGCCATCCATCTCTGCCTATCAGTCAACGTGTTCAGTTTCCATAAAAAATTATCTCTGTGTTGTGACGGCTCTTCTTTGTAGATCCATTTGGGTGTTTTATTACATTTTCCTGAATTCTTTAAAACAAACAAATAGAAAACACAATATGCTAACTTTAAAAATGATGCAGCTAATGTAATATGGGGAGAACAGGAAGTGGAAGAAAGGAGGTGCCTCTTCATCTGGTGAATGCATATTGAAAGAAGGCTGGTTCATTATATGTTTAATTTTGAGAGAAGAGGAATCAATTTTTTAAAATCTATGAAATTCCTATGTGTGCTTAGTCACTCAGTTGTGTCCAACTGTGACCCCATGGACTGTAGCCTGCCAGGCTCCTCTGTCCATGGGGATTCTCCAGGCAAGAATAATGGAGTGGGTTGCCATTCCCTCCTCCAGGGGATCTACCCAACCTAGGGATTGAACCCAGGTCTCCCACATGGCAGGCAGATTATTTACTGTTTGCACTAGCAGGGAAGTCCAAATTATCTATAGTGGCCCTACTCATAATTAACCAAACTTGGAAGTAACCAAGATATCCTTCAGTAGGTGAATAGATAAATGAACTGATTTATCCAGGCAATGGAGTATTCAGTTCAGTTCAGTTCAGTCACTCAGTCGTGTCCGACTCTTCGTGACCCCATGAATCGCAGCACACCAGGCCTCCCTGTCTATCACCAACACCCAGAGTTCACTCAGACTCACATCCATAGAGTCCGTGATGCCATCCAGCCATCTCATCCTCTGTCGTCCCCTTTTCCTCTTGCCCCCAATCCCTCCCAGCATCAGAGTCTTTTCCAATGAGTCAACTCTTCGCATGAGGTGGCCAAAGTACTGGAGTTTCAGCTTCAGCATCATTCCCTCCAAAGAAATCCCAGGGCTGATCTCCTTCAGAATGAACTGGTTGGATCTCCTTGCAGTCCAAGGGACTCTCAAGAGTCTTCTCCAACACCACAGTTCAAAGGCATCAATTCTTCGGCACTCACCCTTCTTCACAGTCCAACTCTCACATCCATACATGACCACTTGGAAAAACCATAGCCTTGACTAGATGGACCTTTGTTGGCAAAGTAATGTCTCTGCTTTTGAATATACTATCTAGGTTGGTAATAACTTTCCTCCCAAGGAGTAAGCGTCTTTTAATTTCATGACTGCAGTCACCATCTGCAGTGATTTTGGACCCCCCAAAAATAGTCAGCACTAAAGAGAAATGAACTACCAAGTCATGAAATGACATGGAGGAAACTTAGTGCTTACTACTAAGTGAAAGAAGTCTGAAAAGGCTGCATAATATATAATGTAACTATATGACAAAAAGACAAGACTATGAAGACTGTAAAAAGCTCAGTGGTTGCCAGAAGGTGGAGGTGGGGGTGTAGGATGAAAAGGTGGAACATGGAGCATAGAGGTTTTATAGAATAATGAAAATACTCTATATGATATTATTGTTAGGTAATTAGAATAGGAAAAAGGAGTCCAATATAGTGGTGGCTAAAAGACAAAGGAAGGAAAAAGCCTGCACAAATAGAACAAAGGAAGGTTCAAGAACCTCAGGTTAAACAAAGGCCTGGCTTGCCCAATTTACATAAGGTAGGCTCAGGGAAGAGGGGGTGGGGAGGAGAAAAAAACATATAAAAAGAGGAGCCAAAATTGAGCCCCCTGCTTCTCTGATCTTCTCTCTCTTCTGTGTCTTTTGGGTCAGCCTGCCCTCACACTTCAAGGATGTATTTTCCTTTGCTTGCCAAATAAAACTGAACTGTAACACTGGTCCACCCTTGGCCTCAAGGTTTTGCTGCAGTGAGACAGAACTGAGGAAATTACAAACTCCCCCAACATATATGGTGATATTTCTTGGATTTAACCTGGCTGAAACAACCTTGGCTCAGCCCAGAGGCCAAGCACAGCAGAAGCCCAATTTGGGGAAAGCTCTCATGGTGGAAGATGAATGTGAAGAAAACCCAGTACAGTGAGAGTGACAAGAACCTAAGCATGCTGGAAACCAGGACAGCAAAAACAAATTCAGCAGAAAGCTCACATGAGTCAGTCTCAGATTCCAGGAAACCTGTTGGGGTATAAAGTCCTCACCCCTATGGCAGGAAGGACATATGGCTAACAAAATCTTAATTTCTTTACAATCTCTCATTTCTTATTTCCTCAAATCCCCTGTGAACAGGCAAGTGGCAGTGGGTGCAATCAAGGGACTCTGGAGAGGCTATTCCCCATTGTGTCCCAAAGGCTCCACTATCCTCTGTACTCTAGTAGCTGTTGCCCAAGCGGGTGGGGGTTCTTCTGTCCTTAATCTTATTTGTGCCAAGGATCAGGCCAATGAAAACTGTGAGCACAGGTCAGGTCTTTAGCAGATTTTCTGGCAGGTTATGAAAGGGATTCCTCAACACGTTTTCCCTACTGTTTTTTCCTCCCATCCTTTAGCTCCTCTATCTATGCCACTGATTTCAAATTATTGGGCAGGTCATCATCTTTCCACTTCTGAAAGTTGTGCTTGAAACCATTTATTTAAGATTGGGACTCAAACCCATGTGGCAGGAACTCTGCTATGCTTATTCACTCAGTCATATCTGACTGGGACTTTAGCCTGGCCAAAACCCATGGTGCCTGGTTTTAGGCTAATGAAGCTCAGGCTCTTGATGTCTTATTGCAAAAAAAAAAAAAAAAAAAATTCAGTGAGAGATACAGCAATGGATAAGAGATGGATTTTTGGGGATTTCAAAAGAAGCACACTCCAAGAGTGTGGGCCATCACAGAGCGGAGAGCAGTGGCCATGGAATGTGGTGTGGTTTTCCCAAGCTGGGTTATTGCATAGGCTAAGGAGTGGGAGGATCATTCCAAAATTGGGGAGTCACCCACTCCTCAGTCTTTTGACAGTGTCTTGGAACTGTCCCCAGCACCTCTGGGTGTCATTTAGCTTGCAGATTAAGGATCAAGGTTTAGTTGAATTCGACTTGTCATCTTGGACCCATTTGATTTTAATTGGCTTATGTTATGTCCTTGGGCTCTGTCATTCTTTCAAAGTACACTCCTTGGGCTATGCCCCCTTTCCTGTTTCATGCTCTTTTCCTGGCCCTCTCTGGGCCCACAGTGTTGCTTCTACAATCTTCTGGAGGGACAACCAGGAAATAGCTGGCCCTTGAGAGGGAAATACTGTACAATAGCCAATCCCTCTAGATATTCAGGCCTTCATCTTCCATGTTTCCTATATGTGCAACATCAGCATTTCTCAGTGAACCCTCTAGGGTGGGCAACAGGTGCACAATGCCTGCCAAAAGTCCATCTGTTGGTGGCATCCCTTCAAGGGCAATTGGGCTTCCAGGGATAATGTTTGCCACTTTGGGAGCTAGCCCTGCAGGCCCTTTGGGCCTAAACCATGACCACCCTTCTAAAGTTACAAACATACCCCCATATCAAATCTCCACTCCACTTTTATAGAACATCTGGTCTGTTGCCTCTTATCAATTTGTTCTTAAGCCACTTACTAACTCCTACAACCAAGACCCTGACCCCTGGTAGGCAACATTGTTCCACCCCACTTATTATTAAAATACTCTCAATGTCCCTAAAAGGACCAGAAAACCCACCCCTTTGTCATTACTGCTGCTATTACCTAGAGTCCGGAGAAGGCAATGGCACCCCACTCCAGTACTTTTGCCTAGAAAATTCCATGGACAGAGGAGCCTAGTAGGCTGCAGTCCATGGGGTCACTAGAGTTGGACACGACTGAGAAACTTCACTTTCACTTTTCACTTTCATGCATTGGAGAAGGAAATGGCAACCCACTCCAATGTTCTTGCCTGGAGAATCCCAGGGACGGGGAAGCCTGGTAGGCTGCCATCTCTGGGGTCGCACAGAGTTGGACACGACTGAAGCGACTTAGCAGCATTACCTAGAGTGTATCTATGACAATGAAATGTTTACCATTAGAAGCACCGTGCTGCTGCTGCTGCTGCTGCATCACTTCAGTCGTGTCCGACTCTGTGTGACCCCATAGACGGCAGCCCATCAGGCTTCCCCCATCCCTGGGATTCTCCAGGCAAGAATACTGGAGAGGGTTGCCATTTCCTTCTCCAATGCATGAAAGTGAAAAGTGAAAGTGAAGTCATTCAGTCAAGCTGCTCTTATTGAGGACTAGGGGAGGAAATCAGTGACTTACATTCCCTCAGAGCAATAAGAGGATAAGACTTATGGCTGTTTCACCAGGTTCCCAGTCTCAGGGCACAGGCTTGGATTACTTTACATCATGGTATTCCCATCCATGGTGGACAAACCAGCAATGAGTTAAGATTACAACCCCTTAATCCTACCTAGCACTAGTCATGTTGGAGACCTTGTGGACACCCAACTCCAGTCCAGGGGTCCCAGGAGGTTGACCTGCTTTGACTTGCCTAGGTATCTGGCTCCTGGGAGGTTGTCACACCTCAACCTGCTTGGGGATCTGCTAATCCAGGGGTCCCAGGAGGTCAACATGCCTCCACATGCCCAGGGATCCAATTCTCAGGAGGCTGACCAGCCTCAACCTGTCCATGGATTCGACCTCCAGGAGGCTGTCATGCTTCAGCTTGCCTGAGGATCTGCACCTTGACCTGGGGATGCCTGGCTCTCAGGTTGCAACAGTACTGGGTAGAATAAGTTTCAGAAAGACTCACCCCCAAGGTAAGTCCACCCATAAAATAGAAGGAGGCCTATTAGTTTTTTTTTCCCTCCTCTCTGTCATCACTGTCTTTCAGATGGGAAATAAACCAATCCACTTCCCAACAGACACCCTTGAGCTACATCCTTGATAACTGGAAGCTGTTGGATCCTCTAACTCTAAGGAGAAGTCACTTAAAATTATTTTGTGCCACTGTGTGGCCACAGTATCCTCTAGAGGACAAAGAACACTGGCCTGAGGATGGGAGTTTTTTTTTTTTTTTTCAATTTTAATTTTAAAAAAGTATACATGTGTTCCCCATCCTGAACCCTCCTCCCTCCCCATACCATCCCTCTGGGTCATCCCAGTGCACCAGCCCCAAACATCCAGCATCGTGCATTGAACCTGGACTGGCATCTCGTTTCATACATGACATTTCACATGTTTCAATGCCATTCTCCCAAATCTTCCCACCCTCTAGGATGGGAGTTTAAATTACAGTATCGTCCTGGAGCTAGCCTTATTTTGCAAAAGACAAGGGAAGTGGACAGAGATCCCCTACGTCCAAATTTTCTTCTGACTAAAAGATATGAAGGAACTCTGTCTTAAGTATGGGATTCTTGTATGCCCTAAAAGTGAGCCTACTAAGCAAATGGTGTTAGGCACAGACAACCAAGAGAAGGAAGCCCCCATGAAGGCTCACCTCCCATGGCTCCCGAGTTGCTTGGTGCTCCTTCCTTGTGCCCCCAAACGTGCCCCCATATCCAGGAGCACCCCTTCCACAAAAGCCAACTCCAGTATCCTTAGTTGAAACTGGAGGAGAATTCAAACTAACCTGGGTCCATAAGCCCGTCTTCCTCATAGAACTAAGATGGATCAAACAAGACCTGGGAAGTGATACAGATGACCCAGGCAAATATATTAGATACATTATAATGCATTACCTTGGCCTTTGACTTGACATGGAAGAACATTATGGTCATATTTAGTCCAACTTTATCTGATCCTGAGTATGCTAGGGTCTTAAAGGAACCCAAAAGTATTGTACAGGGCTCCACATGTCAAGTAATAAATACCCAGTGGGGGAAATTTCGGTCCCCTCCTCAGATCTTAATTGGAATTATAATGACCCTGAACACATCTGGAAAAGGGATCCTTTTCTGATCTCTGTAAAGGCAGGACTAAAAGCAGCCCAGCAAAAAGTAATCAGCTATGCCTGGGTCTCAGCAATAACTCAGGAGCCCAGTGAGAACCCCATTGCCTTTCTGGAAAGGCTAAAAGAGGCCCTCCAAAAGTTTATCAATCTGGACTTAGACTCTTATAAGGGACAGGTGATTTCAAATGACAAATTCCTCTCCCAATGTACATCATAATCAGGATAAACTTAACAACAGCTACAGCAACAGGACCCTGCTACCTCTTTAGATGAGATGGACCAGACAGACACCAACATCTTTTATAACAGATAATAGGAGAGGAAGGCCAAGGCCCATGAATGGGAGAAAAGGAAAGAGACAAGGCATCCCCAGATGCTGGCCATCCTCCAGGGAAGCCCTATGGCAAACCCCAAGTCCTTAAAGGACAAGGCATGAGGCAAATGCCTAAACTGTAGACAGGTGGGGCATTGGGCCAAAGAGTGTCCAAACTGTGAGAAGTCTCCTAAAATGGCTTGCTACAAATGACATCAACTGGGACATTGGGCAGCACTCTGCCCTGGGGACCAAAGAGCCTCAAGGTCAAGCACCAAGCCTTTCCTCAGGATGGTTCAACAGGACTAAAATGGTCCACTCCAGCCAGCACGCCTGTCACAGATAACCATCATGGGGCTGGAGCCAAGGGTGCTACTGGATGTGGCAGGTAGGTCTGAGAATTTCTTGTTTGACATGGGGGCTACCTACTCTGTCCTGACTTCCTACTCCAGAGCCTTCTACTCCCAAACCTGTACCATTTTGGGTGCTACAGGAAAAACAATTACAAAAAGATTCACCCAAGCACTTCTTTGTTGCTGGGATCAGCAAATATTTTCCCACCAGTTTCTGGTGGACCCTGAGTGTCCTATTCCCTTATTGGGAAGAGATCTCTCCCTGCCTTCAAAATCTTGCATCTATTGAAGGCCTGATAGAAGATACTTTAAAACTCTCTCTTGGGGGCAAATTAACTATCTTTATCAGCCACCAAGTAAAACAACTCCTGAATGGTAGAGGCCATTTTTGGATGTCTGATCAAAGGATTCTCAGATATCAAGTACTGCTGACGGAAAATCCAGGCCTTACTATATCCCCTTGTGAGGTTCTTAACCCAGCTACCCCCCTGCCTACTCTGGAGGGCTCTCTCCCCTTCCACTCTTGCCTATAAACCTTGGACCACTGGACAAAACCCCAAGAGGGATTGTCAAAAGATACTCTGACCAATCCTGAGGAAATCTGGTACAGTGATGGAAGCAGCTTTGTCTTGGATGGAAAAAGAAGAGTTGGACATACAGTAGTCTCCAATTTCGAGACCATAGAGGCTAAACCTTTGACACCAGGTACTTCAGCCCAATTAGCTGAGATCACAGCCCTGACTCGAGCTTTAGAGCTGGGAAAAGAAAAAAGAGTAGCCGTTTACACTGACTCCAAGTATGCCTTTCTGGCGCTACATGCACCTGCTGCTACTTGGAAAGAAAGAGGCCACTTGACCACCCAAGGGTCCCCGATCAAATATGGTTATCAAATCCTTAGGCTTTTGGAGGCAATCCATCTTCCTGCTGAGGTTTCAGTCTCCATTGTAAAGGACACCAAAAAGGGAGCCCAGAAGTGGCAAGAGGAAACCAAGCAGCTGATCAGGCAGCTAAGAAAGCAGCATTACCGAACAGTAACCTAACAGAGGTTGCCACCCTAGTTCTGCAGACTAATTTGCCAGAAACTCCCTCATATACTGAAGGTGAGACTGTTAAAGCTAAGAGTCAGGACTTTCAAGAAGATCATATGGGTGCTTCCAAAAGGAGGGACTCCTTTTTTTGCCTGGGAGCCTCCAATGGAAGTTGGTTAACTCCTTACATGCCACTACTCATTTAGGGGAAAGGGCCCTCCAAAGATTACTAGAAATGTCCTTCAGAGGAACAGGCCTCCAAATGACTATAAGGCAAGTGGTCTCTTCTTGTCCCACTTGCCAATTAAACAACCCCCAAGGAGCATGAAGACCCCAGCTGGCCCAGCCCATCCAATGGGTATTTGGATTTCCAATTTACCAAATTGTAAAATAGATTTCCAATGAATCTATATAACATTCAAATTGGTATTTGGAATTCCAATTTACCAAATTGTAAGATAGATTTCCAATGAATCTATATAACATTCAGAGGTTAAAAAGCTGAAATATTATTTCTAAGGATAAAGAACTTTAGAATTCTTTCTTTGTTTTCTGAGAAGAGACTTCCTTTGCTTCCTTTCATCCAGTCTACTTTCAATTGCACTCTCAGGGAAGCTGTGGGTAGAAAAGTACCAAAATGCATCTGAATGAAATGTATTTCCTACCCTCACCAAGCATACAACTTATAATTGTGTATATAATTCCCATTCTTAAGAGTCACACCTTTGCGTGAAGGCTTTCATTATATGTGGACAACAGAAATGAAGTCCACCATGTGTCAATATTAAAACAAAACTATTGACTTTTATGGACATTTTTTCTAACATGTATTGCTGATGTCCCTCCCTCGCAGTTTGCAGAACATAATGACAAACATTATTAACTATTTGATATCATTACCAGGAGTAGAAGTATGCCATTTGGTGCAATACACTTAGGGTCTAATGAACATAGGTATAGGGGTTTACAGATTCATTTATATACACTTACTAACAACAAATTAACTTTTAAAAATTTCACATCTGTTTTTTCTATATTTTTATTTCTTATATTTTCTAATAATACTTTACTTTTTACTACTTTTAACTAGCTTGTAAAATAAGATTTAATAGGCTTTAAAATAAGGACCTAAGGATCTCTGCTAGGAATAATTATGAGTTTGCAGGTCTAATTTTGGCAACTTAGATCCCTCTTGGTGTCAGATATCTTCTGTGAGACTGAAATTACCCAAGGATAACAGCTGGAAAAGTGAATGTTATCAGAAGGTGCTTTGGTTTACCAGTGGCTTTATGAAAGTGAAGGTGAAAGTGAAAGTTGCTCAGTCGTGTCGGACTCTTTGCAACCCCAGGGACTATACAGTCCATGGAATTCACCAGACCAGAATAATGGAGTGGGTGGCCTTTCCCTTCTCCAGGAAATCTTCTCAACCCAAGGACTGAACCTAGGTCTCAAGCATTGCAGGCAGATTCTTTATTAGCTAAGCCACCAGGGAAGCCCATGGTTTTGAAAGTGTTCCTAAATGATTAGTAAATTTCCTCTCTTCTTTTGACATGAAATAGTTTAAGAATGCTAAAAATATTCCCCAATTTTATTTTTTAAATGTAAATAATTCCCAAATGGATTCCATATTAAGTATTCACACTTTTCTATAGTTATTTAAGGATTTTCATTAAAAAAAAAAAAAAAAAAGATATACAGAAACACATCAAAGAGGAAGAGAGAAGCCCAAGGCTGAGACCTGAGACCGTCCAGCATTCACAGTTAGAGACTCACCCAAGGAGTCTGAGGAGGGAGAGAATGTACAGTCACTGAAGCACAGGAGAAGCTGGAGCCCATGCCTCTAAGAGGCTGATAAGTTGAAGACAGAAGAGTACCAGTTGAATTTGGCAAAGACAGGGGTTTTGATGATTTAGGAAAAGCATTATATTATTTTATTTTATTTATTTATTTATTTATTTTGGAAAAGCATTATTTTAAAGAGAAAGAGACTGAAATCTTTTGAAGATGTGTTGAGCAGAGAACTGTGTCTGAAGGTGTGGAAAAGTGGTTGTACACAACTCCTATGAGAAATTTTGCTTGAGGAGGAACAGAAAATAGAAAAAGAAGTAACTGCTGGACTATAATCCTTGAGGAGGCACTCATCCACTGTGAACTGTTCAATAGCCAGTCTAAAATAGACTGTTTGAGTAACATGGGTGAGCCGATGTTGTCAGTGTCTGCCCTGGTGCCTTCCATGTCACCCTAGCCTGACTTCCTGCAACTCTGCCTGAGGGCTTTGTCTGCCACCTGAGTCGGCTCTGCTAAAGCACAAGGCAGCCAGGAGTGCTGGGGAATTTAACGTCTTCCTCTGCTCTCCCCCGGCAGCCTTCAGTCAACAGACAGACAGGAGCTGGTGTGTAAATACCCTGACTCCCTCACTCAGGGGTGCTAACCCTGAGGCTTGTGCTCCACACTGTCTCCTACAGTTTCCCAGCAGGATTGTGTTCCAGTAGCCCAGCCTGGAACATACCTGATAACACATCCTGTGTGGCCTTGTCTCCCTTTCTTGTCTCACTTCCCCACTCCATTACCAGTGTTTCCTGGGACCCCCTCCCAAACAACCTATTGCATTCAACTTCTCATCCTAGACTTTAGCTTCAGCACACCCAAACTAAGACAACCGAAAATATTCATGTAATAACATGAAACCATTATACCAATTTTGCACAAGAATTCATGAAACAAGAAACATTAAAAGAAAATATTTGAAAATGATAACAATCATCATTTCTTATTGTGGAAATATGGGTGATTAAAAAAAACAAATCTCCTTTTTCCTCAAGAAAATAAAGTGGTTTTCTTTTGGTAAAGAAGTACTATACTTACAACATACAGATTGATAGAGATTTTGTGAATTTCAGAAGGTGATCTTAAAAGAACAAAGAAAGGGAAAGAAAGAAAGGGAAGCCCCTCAGTCATGTCCAACTCTTTGTGACCCCATGGATTGCAGCCCGCCAGGCTCCTCTGTCCATGGGATTTCCCAGGCAAGAAAACTGGAGTGGGTTGCCATTTCGTTCTCCAGGGGATCTTCCTGACCCAGGGATCAAACCTGGGTCTCCCTCATTGCAGGCAGACGCTTTACCATCTGAGCCACCAGGGAAGCCCTAAAAGAACAAAAAGTATTACCAAAGAAAATATGGCTGCTGCTAACTTTCTCAGCAGCACGTAGCAAATGAAGTACCAATATTCATATGAAAACACACCAATGGCTTTTGTTATAGTTACCATTTATCGAATGTATAACAATACCCTTTTATCATCTCACAAATCCTTGTAATACTACTGTAAGGTACGTATTATTCTCATCTTTTTGCATAAAATATAGTTCAGACAACAGTGAATTCTCCAAAATGGGGGAAGATCTGAACCCAGATATTGGTCCCAAAGCCCATGAACTTCCTGCCACTTTGGGCTGCCTCTCTCTGTACCTTCAGGTATTATTTTAGAGTCATCAACAGAAAGTCAAAGAGTAATCACTGCATCAACATTTCTGATGTGCTTAATGCAGTTTAGAACTAGGAGGATAGATGTGTATGAAGACACTTTGCTGGGGCAAATGGCTTCTTCAGAGCAAGCTGAAGTGTGGTTACCATGGTCATGTTGAATAGAACAATTAGAACGCTGTGCTGTCAAACCCTGGAGGCAAGAACAGTACATCACCATGGTGGAAAAATCAAACTGTACTGCAGAGAGATGGATTTTTTAAACTACGAGGCCAAGAAAGCACAACCCTAAAGTATATCTGAGCTTAAAGGACCAAAAATGGCACAGAGTACATAATAACATACTATGGAATAAATTTTTGGTCACAATTAGGTTCTTTGGTCACACTTTACACAGAACAGCTCTTACTTATCTCCTAACTGTATTTGCTTGACTATCTACTAGAGGCCAGTCACTCACTATTTACAAGATAAAATGCAGATTAATCTTTAAGAGACAATGGAGAAATAAGCCCGTTGTTTCTATTTTTAGCTTATTAAAAATGAGCTAAGAGTTATAATTTCTGGATCTGCACTGGTTCACAATGCCTGGACCATAGGCTTCTTAAAGCAGGAGAAGGTCCGCTCCCTTGGACTTGAGGGCCCACTCAATGCCCTGCCCACAGGAAGTCTTAGAAAGCACATGCCTGGTGATGACAAGGATACCCACACCCCACCAGAAAGAGGAGGGCACTTCAACCTCTAAAAACATTTACTGTGACTCAAAAAGTTTCTCTGTCTCTCAGGACCAAAGGGAGAACTATGCTTCCCCCATTGCCTGAGATATACAGGGATAATGGCCAATACTGATCAGTGGAGGTGAGCATAAATGACAGGGACAAAGACAGCCAGACTACTTAGATGACAGCCCCTAACTCCCTAGTGTCTGTTCTACTCCTAGGTTGCTCCTGGAGGAATCCTGTTTTGATAAGAGAGGGAAAGAGGAAAGACCAAAGCACATTCTTCTAGGGGCATGAAGGCAGTTACGCAGCAACTGATGCATAGAGAAAAGTACATAAGCAAGAAGTAAAATTCTGGTTTCTTGATCTCTCAAATAAATAAATAAATTTAAGTGAACTAATAAGTGCACATCAGTATAAGAGGAAAATAAGTAACTTCAGAACTTTTCCCATATATGAAAACCATCTGAATAAAAAATAGAAATATTTTTAAAATATAAATAATAAAATATGAATAAAATATATAAATAAAAAATAATAAACACACTCAATGCTGACTGTACTGTTTCTGTCTATAGTTTACAATGCTGACTGTAGCCCTCTCTGTCTATAAAAAGCTCTTGTCCACTGATTGTCAAGGGAGGGAGAGTCAGCCTTTGGACAGGAGTCTACCCACCCCCCAACACACACATCAGCATCCAAAATAAAGCAAATGTTCCTTTCCATCAACCTGGCCTTTTATTGGCTTTTGAGTGGTGAGCAGATGGAACCCCACCCCCCCTTCACTTTTGGCTGTCTATGGTCAGCCTTGGAACTATCACAGCACCTGTCGTGGTGAGAGGGGAGTAATTTTAGTGTTACAATGAAGGCATAATGAGTTAGAAGTCAGAGACCAGACCATACTCAAAACCATCTTGATTTTAGCTGGTTCATGCCAGTTTTCATGGGATTTTGTTTATCTCAATATCTGTGCCCACCCACTTCCTTCCTGTTTCACAAGCATAGACACACTGTTTCCATGGTGACGAGGCCATCTTAGCCTGTCACCTGAGAGCCCAGGCCTGCTTCTCTGTGCACCCTGAAGCCTAGGTCCTTTCCTTTCCTATTTAAATAATACTCAGTTGTCTTCCTTAAATGAAGGGTGCCAGGGGCTCCCATTTATTTCAGGAGCAACATCAAGCCCCAGCCAAGAGGGAGTTACCTTATGGGTAAAACAACAACAATAAACAAACAACTCTGATTATATCAATACCTTCCCTTTTGGACCTTCAGGAATAGAAGAGAAATTAGTCTCTTTTTCTTCATCAGGATTATCTCCACAGGTAACAAAGGAAACAGTCATTAAAGGTAAATCGGGGCCCTTAATATTCCATGAGGCTGGGCTGTGATGAAATAGTCACCGACAAAGCCCATCAACAATTCCCTGGGAGTAAAAGTAGAACCTTGGTAATAAAATAAAGTCTAATCTTTTGTTACTCTTTTTGTGCTGAGTCAAGTTTCACTTGCTCACAGGGTGCTTCATGAAGAGGCCTCACACCCAGCCCATCAGACAAGACTCCCTGGTGTGAAACAGCTGCGTTGACATCTCAGCTTGGAGGGTCAAGTCCAAGATCATTGCCCCCAGCGCTGCGATTCAAGATGGCATTGAGGTGTCGAATGCAGAGATGCTGAGTCCTGCACTACAATCTGGAGCCACCAGCAGCACAGCTGAGCCCGTCCTATGAGAACAACCCCGGCCCCGAGTTGACAGGAATCACATTCAGCAGCACCCCGGAGGGTTTTCAGAGGAAACAGTGTCCTCTAGAGCACATTCTACTGGCACAAGCCACACCCGGCAGAGGGACTTCCCAGGTGGCTCAGCAGTAAATATCCCGCCTGCCAATGCAGGACACTCCTGTTGATCCCTGGGTCAGCAAGACCCCCTGGAGTAGGACATGGCAACCCACTCCAATATTCCTGCCTGGGAAATCCCATTGACAGAGGATCCTGGCAGGCTGCAGTCCATGGGGCCACAGAGTCAGACATGACTGAGTGACTGAGCATGCATGCACACACATATGCACACCCCTGGCAGAAGGACCCCCACATCCTGTCGAGGGGGGTTCTCACTTGGGAGAATCGGTAACAAAATAAGGAATCAAACTGTTTCTGTTTTACTTGATAGCTCAGATGGTGAAGAATCTGCCAGCAGTGCAGGAGACCCGAGTTTGATCCCTGAGTTGGGAAGATTCCCTGGAGATGGGAATGGCTACCCACTCCAGTATTCTTGCCTGGAGAATTCCATGGAATTCTTGTGGGCTATATAGTTCATGAAATCACAAAGAGTCAGACACAACTGAGTGACTTACGCTTTTTCACACTTTCTAGCAAGGAAAGCAGCTGCCATTTGGGAAGACATGAGATCTTCTGCCTCCAATAGTGGTTCTCACTTGGCTGCAGGGTGGAATCACCTGTGAGGTTATACAAAGTGTTGATTTCTGCATCCCCTCCCCTGAGATTTTGATTCAACTGAGATGAGGCTTCAGGATTGGGCTTTACAGAGCTCCCCTGGTGATTCAAATTTGTAGCCAAGTTTACAAACCACTGGCCTTTGCCATACTGAGGATATAAAGAACTCTACCTGGACAAGGAAGCAGAGTAAACAGACAGAGTGATTCTTCAGGAGCAGGAGTGTATGTTTCTCTGTACAGAGTGTAGTTGGGGTGGGGGCCTGTGACCCCTTTTGCCCACTCTGAGGCCTTCCTGGCCTCTCATTGCACAGCCTTTCCACCTTTCTCACCTGGATGCCTGGATTCTTCTGTGCCTTGGTGGTGATTTTCAGTATGGTACAGTTGTCTCAGGAGATTTCATACAAGCCCCGCCTTAGTTCATCACAAAAAATGGAACTGGAGGAATCAACCTACCTGACTTCAGGCTCTACTACAAAGCCACAGTCATCAAGACAGTATGGTACTGGCACAAAGACAGAAATATAGATCAATGGAACAAAATAGAAAGCCCAGAGATAAATCCACGCACATATGGACACCTTATCTTTGACAAAGGAGGCAAGAATATACAACGGATTAAAGACAATCTCTTTAACAAGTGGTGCTGGGAAATCTGGTCAACCACTTGTAAAAGAATGAAACTAGAACACTTTCTAACACCATATACAAAAATAAACTCAAAATGGATTAAAGATCTCAACGTAAGACCAGAAACTATAAAACTCCTAGAGGAGAACATAGGCAAAACACTCTCTGACATACATCACAGCAGGATCCTCTATGACCCACCTCCCAGAATATTGGAAATAAAAGCAAAAATAAACAAATGGGACCTAATTAAACTTAAAAGCTTCTGCACATCAAAGGAAACTATTAGCAACGTGAAAAGACAGCCTTCAGAATGGGAGAAAATAATAGCAAATGAAGCAACCGACAAACAACTAATCTCAAAAATATACAAGCAACTCCTACAGCTCAACTCCAGAAAAATAAATGACCCAATCAAAAAATGGGCCAAAGATCTAAATAGAC
This sequence comes from Bos indicus x Bos taurus, assembly GCF_003369695.1. NCBI lineage: Eukaryota > Metazoa > Chordata > Mammalia > Artiodactyla > Bovidae > Bos > Bos indicus x Bos taurus. The sequence goes on along the minus strand of NW_020867067.1, from coordinate 637,660 downwards.
ATTTCTCCAAAGAAGACATACAGATGGCTAACAAACACATGAAAAGATGCTCAACATCACTCATTATCAGAGAAATGCAAATCAAAACCACTATGAGATACCATTTCACACCAGTCAGAATGGCTGCGATCCAAAAGTCTACAAATAATAAATGCTGGAGAGGGTGTGGAGAAAAGGGAACCCTCTTACACTGTTGGTGGGAATGCAAACTAGTACAGCCACTATGGAGAACAGTGTGGAGATTCCTTAAAAAACTGGAAATAGAACTGCCTTATGATCCAGCAATCCCACTGCTGGGCATACACACTGAGGAAACCAGAAGGGAAAGAGACTCATGTACCCCAATGTTCATCGCAGCACTGTTTATAATAGCCAGGACATGGAAGCAACCTAGATGTCCATCAGCAGATGAATGGATAAGAAAGCTGTGGTACATATGCACAATGGAGTATTACTCAGCCATTAAAAAGAATACATTTGAATCAGTTCTAATGAGGTGGATGAAACTGGAGCCTATTATACAGAGTGAAGTAAGCCAGAAGGAAAAACACCAATACAGTATACTAACGCATATATATGGAATTTAGAAAGATGGTAACGATAACCCTGTATACGAGACAGCAAAAGAGACACTGATGTATAGAACAGGCTTATGGACTCTGTGGGAGAGGGAGAGGGTGGGAAGATTTGGGAGAATGGCATTGAAACATGTGAAATGTCATGTATGAAACGAGATGCCAGTCCAGGTTTAATGCACGATGCTGGATGCTTGGGGCTGGTGCACTGGGACGACCCAGAGGGATGGTATGGGGAGGGAGGAGGGAGGAGGGTTCAGGATGGGGAACACATGAGAAATAAAGGAATAAATTAAAAAAAAAAAAAAAAAAAAAAACCTATGAACAGGATTCCCAAGGTGTGGCTTGCTGGGAAGGAAATCCTGGGAACTATACAGGATGAGCAGCTCAGCAGTAACTTCAGGAGTTGCTCCCGCACAGGGAAGTTCAGGGAGCTACAGGCAATGGCCAAGCATGAGTGTGGTACACAGCTGTGACTGGAACCTTCCTGTGCCTGGGATCTGAGATGTGTGTGTGTGCTCAGTTGTGATGACTCTTTGGGACTCCATGGACAGAGGATGGGATTTCCCAGGCAGGAATACTAGAGTGGGTTGCCATTTCCTCCTCCAGGGGATCTTCCCAACCCAGGGATTGAACCTGTTACTCTTGGAACTCCTGCACTGGCAGGTGGATTCCTTACCACTAGTGCCCCCTGGGGGCTTGAGGGAACTGATCCTAAAGTCAGTGACAGGTAATTCCCAGATTCAGTGATAAAGAATCTGCCTGCCAATGCAGGAGACACAGGAGATGCAAGTTCGATCCCTGGGTCAGGAAGAAGCCCTGGGGGAGGAAATGACAACCCTCTCCAGTATTCTATTCTTGCCTGGAAAATCTCATGAACAGAAGAGCCTGGTGGGCTACAGTCACAGGGTCACAAAGAGTTGGACATGATTGAACACAGGCAGTGACAAGTGCCTATGATATCAAGCATCAACAAGTGCAAAGGTGTAATGTAATAAGCGTCCCAATAAACAGCAGCTGCCCCTTATTCTGCTCTGTGAGACAAGGATGTGCTTTTGCTTAACTATCATATCACATTTAATTTTTGTTTTGGTATATGAAAATTTATTACTATCATTCTTTCATCATCAAAATTTATGATCTTGGTCTTTCCTTCTTGCCTTTGTACAAGGCAAAAAAAGAGACACTGGCTACTTTGACAGCCTTAAAGTGGATTCCAGAAATGTCACCAACAGCATGACCTTTGCAACCAAATCCAGCAACCAGAACTTCATCATTTTCCTCAATAAAATTCAAGCAACCGTCTCTGGGTACAAAAGGCTGTGATTTTTTTGCCATTCTTGGTGAACTGAACCCTGACACATTTCCTCATGGCAGCATTTGGCTGTTTGGCTTCAACTCCTATTTTTTCGAGCACAATTCTCTTGGCATGAGAAGTGCATCCAAAAGGGTTGGCCTTGAGGGCTGTGCCCAAATGGGCTTTCTTGTACTGTTACCATGCTGCTTCAGGGCTTGTTGGTGGCTACAGAGCTTCCTGGCAAAGACCAGGATGCTTGCTCATCCTACCAGCACCATGGGCCTGAAAGAAAGACCATCATGTTTAATTTTGACACAAGCTCGGAGGGTACTAGGATGTTAGGACCCCCACCATTTTACAGAGCTTAAGGACCTTGCTAGAGATCTTAAGATTCTTAACTGACAGATGTGGCCTCTGAGCCCCAGTGGAACCGCACAGTCTGTCCCCGCTCCACCCGTGTCCCATGGGACCAGGAGGACTCCCTGCCCAAAGACCTGCTCAGCCTGACTCCCTGGGTGGGTCCGTGTGGTCCCTCCAGGGGTCCGCAGCCCATTTGCTCCTACTGCCCCTGACTCAGGTCCTTCCTTTTGCAGGGCAGCCCCTGAGAGCCCCATGGTCGGCAGGAGGACACCCTTGCCCCTTTCTAGCAGCTTCTCCCTGCAGCCAAATCCTGGGGGTGGGGTCAGGCCAGGTTGTGAGGAGAATCATGAGAGAAGCAGGAAGGGTCTGAGCTTGTGGTCAGCACCTTCCTCTGACCTGGGACCGCCCTCTCTTCTCCTGACACTTCCCGCCACTCAGGGCAGCTCCTCTCAACGCTCCACCCTGCTCCATTTCAAGTGCTCCTGTAGCTCTGCTGTGGATCAGAGTCACCAGGGGAGGGGTCAGAATGCAGAGTCCTAGGCTCCAGCCCCAAAGGTCTGATCCAACATCCCAATCCCAGTGGATTGGGAGGCAGGGGGTCCTCTGAGCACATTCTGAGAAGCATTTAACAGACCTGCCACTCACATATGTGGGCCCTGGGTCAAGAATATAAATGAAGCCCATCCTATATGTTTAAATATTTAAAAGTTATAAAACAAACTAACACACTGTCAAGTACACCCTCATAACCACATGGCAGGCTGGGGTTCCTGGACCCTAGAGTTTGGAAGGCAGGACAGCAAAGCGAGGGGCTGACCCAGCCCCCAGCCCTCCCCCTGCTCTTCCCACCTCTGGCTCTGACCCTCTTTGTGCCCTGAGGAATCTGCTGCTCAAGCAAGAGCATTACAGCCTTCAAGTCCAAGCTCAGGCCATCCTCTTCCGCCCCATAAACAGTTGTATCTCGACTACCTGTCAGTTTGGGACATGGGTCCCAGGAGGGAGGCCTGCACTGGAGCTGGGAGCAGGGGTTCTAGGGTCTAGGTGCCCAGAGCATGGCCTGGAGGGGGCGGGGCTCCAGGCGGCCACACCCCCTGGTCCACTCTGGTTGCCTGCACCTGGGGGAAGGTGCAACTGCAGGATGAACTGAGCAGGGCGTCTAAACCAGCGCTTCTCAAACTGTACTGTGAGCAGGACTCACCTGGTATCTGGAGATTTTGTCAGTAGGTCTGGGGTAGAGACCACAATCACGTGTTCCTAACAGCTTCCCAAGCCAGCTGACACTGCTGGTACATAGGCCTCACTTAGAACAGCAGAGCTCTGGGGCAGGGAGGGCAGAGATTTCCTGTAAAGGACCAGGAAGTACATTTCCAGGCTTTGGGGGCCTTGTGGTCTATGCTCAGAAAAACATCTACTTCTGCTCCATTGACTATGCTAAAGCCTTTGACTGTGTGGATCACAACAAACTGTGGAAAATTCTTCAAGAGATGGGAATACCAGACCACCTTACCTACCTCCTAAGCAACCTGTATGCAGGTCAAGAAGCAACAGTTAGAATCTAACATGGATCAACTGCCTGGGTCAAAATTGGGAAAGGAGTATGACAAGGCTGTATATTGTCACCCAGTTTATTTAACTTACATGAAAAATAATGTGCACATATGTATAACTGAATCACTGTGGTATAGCAGAAATTAACACAACATTGTAAGTCAACTATACTTAAATACAACAAATTTTTCTAAAAACAAGAAAAAAAAACAAGGGTGTCATTAAGTTCTTTATTAGTAATGTGTACTCTGGTTACTTGCATGGCCTGTATTTGCTGGATTTTCCCACTTTAGACAAACAATTCTTCCCTAAAGAATTAAGCTGAGAAGAACTTTGAGTCCATGAAACGTCGTGTTCCTCTCAACACCCACGCCCCAACATTCACCATTTAGTCAGCCAATGATGAATTTTGTCTGAATTATTTATGACAATGATTGCTGTCACATGGTACTTTTCTGTGACTCTGTCTACATTTGTGAGCTGGCATTCTACTACAAAATAAGAGATTTCCCTTCCTCATAGCAATCCTATATCTTATCAAAATCAGTATAAACTCATGGATTAAAAAAAAAAATTATTGTTGTAAAATGTGGGGTGTAAAACCCTCAATCCTCTGTTCACCATTAATTACGTTTCTAATGTGATATAAACTCCATACCAGAGACTCATTTTTTGCTAGGTATTTACTTTTAAAAATGTTTTTCATGTAATGTTCTCTAGAATTAAATATAATTAGCTTTTGAATCAAACATGGTTTGGAATACCCAAAGCTTCCACCTATTGGGATGGATACTTGTGAGCATGTTTACTGAGTGGAAGAGAGAATTTAGTCAGAAACATCCAATGTATACTTTGTGTAGAACATTCTTAGTGTATTTAAGTCTTAACCTTGGTTCTTCTTCATTTTAATTTTATTTATTTTAATTGGAAGAAAATTATTTTACAATATTGTGGTGTTTTTTTGCCATACATCAACATGAATCACCCTCAGGTGTACATGTGTCCCACCATCCTGAACCCCCCATCCCACCCCGCTGGGTTGTCCCAGAGCACTGGCTTTGAGTGCCCTGCTTCATGCATCGAACTTGCACTGGCCATCTATTTTACGAATGGTAATATACATACATGTTTCAATGCTGTTCTCTCATACCGCCCCACCCTCGCCTTCTCCCACATAGTCCAATAGTCTGTTCTTACATCTGTGTCTCTTTTGCTGCCTTCCATATAGGATCATCATTACTGACTTTCTAAATTCCAAAAATATGCATTAATACACTGTATTGGTGTTTTTCTTTCTAGCTTACTTCAATGTGTATAATAGGCTCCAGTTTTATCCACCTCATTAGAACTGACTCAAATGCGTTCTTTTTATAGCTGAGTAATATTCCATTGTGCATATGTACAACAACTTCCTTATCCATTCATCTGCCGATGGACATCTAAGTTTTTTCCACGTTTTAGCTATTGTAAACAGTGCTGCAAAGAACACTGGGGTACATGCGTCTCTTTCAATTCTGGTTTACTCAGTGTGTATGCTCAGCAATGCTATTGCTGGGTCATATGGCAGTTCAGACACGACTGAGCGACTGAACTGAACTGAACTGATGGAAGTTCTATTTCCAGTTTTTTAAGGAATCTCCACACTGTTCTCCATAGTGGCTGTACTAGTTTGCATTCCCACCAACAGTGTAAGAGGGTTCCCATTTCTCCACACCCTCTCCAGTATTTATTGGTTATAGGCTTTTTGATGGCTTCTACTCTGATCGCCATGAAATGATACCTCATTGTGGTTTTGATTTGCGTTTCTCTGATAATGAGTGATGTTGAACCTCTTTTCACTTGTTTGTTAGCCCTCTGTATGTCTTCTTTGGAGAAATGTCTGTTTAATTCTTTGGCCCACTTTTTGATTGGGTTGATGTTTTCGGGTATTGATGCATGAGCTGCTGGTATATTTTGGAGATTAATTCTTTGTCACTTGCTTTCTTTGCTATTACTTTATCCCATTCTGAGGGCTGCCTTTTCACCTTGTGTATAGTTTCCTCTGTTGTGCAAAAGCTTTTAAGTTTAATTAGATCAAAATATGCCAGCAAATTTGGAAAACTCAGCAGTGGCCACAGGACTGGAAAAGGTCAGTTTTTCATTCCAATCCCAAAGAAAGGCAATGCCAAAGAATGCTCAAACTACCACAAAATTGCACTCATCTCACACGCTAGTAAAGTAATGCTCAAAATTCTCCAAGCCAGGCTTCAGGAATACGTGAACTGTGAACTTCCAGATGTTCGAGCTGGTTTTAGAAAAGGCAGAGGAACCAGAGATCAAATTGCCAACATCCGCTGGATCATTGAAAAAGCAAGAGAGTTCCAGAAAAACATCTATTTCTGCTTCATTGACTACGCCAAAGCCTTTGACTGTGTGGATCACAATAAACTGTGGACAATTCTGAAAGAGATGGGAATACCAGACCACCTGACATGCCTCTTGAGAAACCTATATGCAGGTCAGGAAGCAACAGTTGGAACTGGACATGGAACAACAGACTGGTTCCAAATAGGAAAAGGAGTACGTCAAGGCTGTATATTGTCACCCTGCTTATTTAACTTATATGCAGAGTACATCATGAGAAACGCTGGGCTGGAAGAAGCACAAGCTGGAATCAAGATTGCCAGGAGAAATATCAATAACCTCAGATATGCAGATGACACCACCATTATGGCAGAAAGTGAAGAGGAACTAAAAAGCCTGTTGATGAAAGTGAAAGAGGAGAGTGAAAAAGTTGGCTTAAACCTCAACATTCAGAAAACGAAGATCATGGCATCTGGGCCCATCAGTTCATGGGAAATAGATGGGGAAACAGTGGAAACAGTGTCAGACTTTATTTTTGGGGGCTCCAAAATCACTGCAGATGGTGACTGCAGCCATGCAATTGAAAGACACTTACTCCTTGGAAGAAAAGTTATGACCAACCTAGATAGCATATTGAAAAACAGAGACATTACTTTGCCAACAGAAGTCCATCTAGTCGAGGCTATGGTTTTTCTAGTAGTCAAGTATGGATGTGAGAGTTGAACTATAAAGAAAGCTGAGTGCTGAAGAATTGATGCTTTTGAACTGTGGTGTTGGAGAAGACTCTTGAGAGTCCCTCGGACTGTAAGGAGATCCAACCAGTCAATCCTAAAGGAATTCAGTCCTGAATATTCACTAGAAGGACTGATGTTGAAGCTGCAGCTCCAATATTTTGGCCACCTGATGGGAATAACTGACTCATTGGAGAAGATCCTGATGCTTGGAAAGATTGAAGGCAGGAGGAGAAGGGGATGACAGAGAATGAGATGGTTGGATGGCATCACCGACTCTATGGTCATGAGTCTGAGCAACCTCTGGGAGTGGTGATGGACAGGGAAGCCTGGCGTGCTGCAGTCCATGGGGTCACAAAGAGTTGGACATGACTGAGTGACTAAACTGAACTGAAATTTGAATAGGAATTTAACTCTTTCTAAATTTTAAATGCTATTAATTACATTAATAATGTAATAGTAGTTCCTTTTGAAAGCTAGTATGGCTTCATTTTAAACATAATTATGATGGTAAATAAGAAGGCAGTACTGGAGAGGGTAGTACTGATTAATAACTAATCACATATCCAACATTGTTCAAAAGCAGTGTTTCTCAGCTGTCTGGAATCACATATCAGTTTTACTTAATTTTACATTTTCAGCCCATTGCAACTTAGTCACTGATCCACTGTGCATGGCTAGTATGCACCTCTCCCTTCAAGTGCAACACTCACATTGGTCTCTGGGCTGTTCAGGATCACATCCATCCTAAGTGTGGATGTCATGGCAGTAGCTGATGGCTCTGAGTTTCTAGCTTTCTTGAGTTTCCTGTACTTACTTCCAACCTAGTTACAAACAGTTCATGGACTGACATTAGTGCGCAGACCACACAGTGAGTGTCACTGTCATAGTTAATCTTTGCAACAACCCTCTGTGAATCATACTCTCCCCACCTCAACTTTCAGACAAAGACACTGAAGCACAGTGGACTCCCCAACCTTAAGAGCCCATGGTAAACAGGAGCAGAATTTGTATCCAAACCCAGTCAGCAATGCCCAGAATTTGTCCCTAAAGGGTGGCCCCAGAGCTTGTGCTCCTCCCTGGAGGCTTATGTCATTTTAACTACATGTGGAGGAAGAACAGTCTGATTTAGGCCATCAGATGAGGCCCTCCTCAAATACACATTCTACAGTCTACAAATCTCATTCATCCACACTCATCTTGCTCTCCTCTCCTGGTGGTTAGGAATCACCAAGGTCAGTGATTCCACCTTGTGTCTCTGGCTGCTCTTGGTCCATCCATCATCCCAACCAAAGAACTCCAAGAGCAGGAATCATATCCATCTTCCAGATGAAGAAGCTGAGAATCAGAGGTTAAGATACTTGCCTAAGTATGTAACTAAGACTACATGGCTGTAGGGTGTCCATAGTCCATTTTGTCAAGGATGGTGCCAGTTTATTTCCCTGGCAGTCTGGCTGGTTACTGCTTACCTTTCATTTTCAAGTATCCCATTCTGTGCAGTACATTCTTTGGACACCCACACTGCTGGTGAGAGCAGAGAAAGACCTAAAAGGCAGATCAGTGTGACTGACTCCAAAACGAGGGCTTTCTGTTATCCCAGGCTACTTCTTAGAATTCCACAATTACAAAGTTGATAAGGAAGGTTTGTTCTCAGTCATCATTTATTCATTCAGCAAACATTTACTGAGCTTCCCCTATGTGACAGACACTGTGCTGAATGACTAAATTAAAAAGTGAATAGAGCAGTTTCAAGTTTTTTTCTCACTTGGTTTAGTGAGAAAACAGACCATATGGATAAAGAAAGCTGAGTGCAGAAGACTTGATGCTTTTGAACTGTGGTGTTGGAGAAGACTCTTGAGATTCCCTTGGACTGCAAGGAGATCCAACTAGTCCATTCTGAAGGAGATCAGTCCTGGGTGTTCATTGGAAGGATGAATGCTGAAGCTGAAACTCCAATATTTTGGCCGCCTGATGCGAAGAGCTGACTTGTTGGAAAAGACCCTGATGCTGGGTAAGATTGAGGGCAGGAGGAGAAGGGGACGACAGAGGATGAGATGGTTGGATGGCATCAACTGACTCAATGGACATGGGTTTGGGTAGACTCCGGGATTTGGTGATGGATAGGGAGGCCTGGCGTGCTGTGGTTCATGGGGCTGCAAAGAGTCAGACACGACTGAGCGAATGAACTGAACTGAGACCATATGAATATTCATAGTCAGTGAAGGCTACATGGTTTACATAACCTGTGTAAAATGGAAAGAACAGGCCCCTTATTTTAAAATCACCACACTGATGACAATAGGACACTAACCAAGTACAGTTCAGTTTAACAAATGAGAGGTGCTCAGGGTATTACAGAAATATGAGTTACTTAGGATGATGACGGAGAAGGCAATGGCACCCCACTCCAGTACTTTTGCCTGGAAAATCCTATGGACGGAGAAGCCTGGTAGGATGCAGTCCATGGGGTCGCTAAGAGTCAGATACGACTGAGTGACTTGACTTTCACTTTTCACTTTCATGCATTGGAGAAGGAAATGGCAACCCACTCCAGTGTTCTTGCTTGGAGAATCCCAGGGGCGGGGGAGCCTTGTGGGCTTCCATCTATGGAGTCACACAGAGTCGGACACGACTGAAGTGACTTAGCAGTAGCAGGATGATGACGGATCTAAAGGTGACTTCCTAGAAGAGGTGACGACTGGGCTGACCCTAGAAAATGAGATTTCTCCCCTTCATGGACCTTCTCCTCTATTTTTTAAACCAGAGGGTACTGAGGAGAATCACTAACTCATCATTTTGACTTACACCTCAGTCATCAAGAGTTTCCCCCACAGTACATCTTTATCACCTACCTCTGGAGCTGTGACACAGGATGTGGGGGGACATGGAGATGTGCTGTTCAGACCTCCCTTCAAGCACTCATTGCCCAGCTGCTGAAGGTGCTGCCAGTGGGCAACCTTAAACCACCAGGCTGCATGCAATGATCCTTCCAGGTGGAGGTATAAAGACAGGCCACTGGATGTGTCAGGACAACCCTGAAGGGCCATCTTCACTCCAGATGCCCCATGGGATAAGCTAAGGTCATCCAGCCAGTGATCCAGCTTGATCTTTCCTTCTGCCCTATCCCGTTTCTTCCCTCCTGATTCCACAGTGTTGATTCCAAGGGCAGCCCTGATAAACATCCCTAAACTAATTCACTAAACTCAATTGGAGTCTGCATTCTAGAGAACCAGCCTGCAACATGTATCAGAAAACATTCCAGTACTCAGGGAGGACTTTTATTTGAAAATTACTGGTTACACATGAACATTTTAAAACCCCCAAATAAAATACAAAATGGTGGAAAGAAGGACTTTTTGTATGAATATCATTACCTTTGGTTTAAAATCTACAACCAAAAGGAAATTAAGTTATATATTAATAAAAGAAAACTATTACATTTAAATACATGAAAGTGCCATTTTATATAAAAGGCTGAATGTTAGCAGTTCCACATGTTCAATCTAATAGAAAAAAAGCCATTAGCATTTGAAATTTAGAGAACATTATACTTATGAATAACTCATGGATAAAATATATAATTAATGCATTAAATTAGGAATTAGATAATACATAATACTTTGGCTAGTGATTGGTGGTAAGTATCAAAACTTGTAGGTTGTAGCTAAAGTGGATTACAGAAAAATTGTCAGCTTTATATACTTATGTTAGAAAAATAATGATATTATTAATCTGTTTCCCATTTAAGAACTTAGAGGAAAAAAATCTCAAAATTAAGGAAAAGTTGAAAGAATGATATGATGAACTAGAAATAAAAACAGAATATCAATCAAGCAATAATCTGATTCTTTGAAAATAGGGAAAAGTTATACAAGATTATTCATAAAAAATGAGAAGCCTCAAAGAAAACTAAAAGGCCAAAAGAACACAGAGATGATGCAGAGATTAAACAGGTAAGATATTGTGAATAAATTTATGCCAATCAAGCTCAAAACTGACAGGAAAAAGATCTACTTCTACAAAAGTGAAACCAAAATGACTCTGCAGAAATAAAACACTGAAGAGGAAGCACATAATTACCGAAAGTTACCCAGACAATGATGGCTGTACAACACTGTGAGGGTGATTAATGCTAAATCGTGTGATTAAAATTGGTTATATGACAAATTTTATGTTATATATATTTTACCACAATTTTTTTAATGTAAAAAAATAAAATCCTCTATCTAGAAGACAGTCTAGATAACATGTCTGTCTTTCATTAGGAAATCCCCTAGAGGGGTTCCTACTTTGATAAGGCATATTTTCTCTCCCTTCTCTTTTAGAGGGCTTCCCCAATGACTCAGTGGTAAAGAATCTGCTGGCAATGCAGGGGACACAGACAAATGTACAATATTGCCCTTCTATATTTTAACCATGTATTTTTTGTAGGGTGACATTTCTCTCTTCTATACTGTCACTTAAACTACATGTACTGTATGTTTTTCCTATTGCTTTTCTCTGTAGTATTTTAACCAGAGGTCTTTGAGTGGAAAATGGAAAATAGTTCTGTTAAAGGAAGTGGTGACACAAAACAGCAACTTCACACAATCTTCAAGAATCTGTAATATAATTAGAAAGTAATATGTAATTCTGGGAACAGTAAAAAAAAAAAAAAAAAAATTGTGAGAACTTTGTCTCAAATCTTAGAAAATAAGTTTGGCTCCAGAGTCTCTCAAGACACAAAACCTGGGAGACACCTTTTATTGGTGGCCTGCACCTCTGATTTGGATAAAAAAGAAAATAGTATAACACATAAATAAACACAATAAATCCTTTTGTAAGAGCTTGAAATCACTGAGTGAAGTTGGAGAAAAATTATAGATTAATATCTTATAATATGTCAATATCTGTTGCTGGTGTGAAAAAAGAACATAATTTACTCAGTGCAGAAACCAATTGGAACAATGTCTTTGGAATAGATGTGAACTCATGGTAGAATCACAGAGTAGACCCAAAAGTTGTGAAGGCGGAATGTTGTCCATTGGCCATTCATAATATTCATAATCACATGGTCACTGTGAGTGATATCTGGTTATTCGCTTTCAGAGTGCATCTGAGGCTGTGGGTAGGGGAGACAAAAACAACACGTTTATGCGTTTTAAAGTCCTTCTCCTAAGGAAACACATTCATAGGCCCACTGGTTCATGTGAAGCAAATCATATCACTACTAGAGGCACAATAGGAAAAACAAGGGGTGTATTTATTCTATGGAGGAAGAAGCCCCATTAAAACCTTCACTGGGGCTAGACATAATGCCAAACAACCTGTAGATACACTTGAGTTCTAATCATTCTGATTCACAAATATGTTTTTAAGACTAGAGTAAATTGATAAGTAAAATCATTTTACTAACTCAAAACCTAGAAATTAAAAACAAGGTAACAAAGAGGCTGGGAAATCTATTAATAGTACCTGACCAAGGGTTTCTCATTTTCACATATAAAATGAGCACAACAAATTTGGATGTTAATATCAGGGTGTAATCCCTATATTTTATAAACTCTGATTGACAAGCATCAAAAATAAGGAGTAGGAAATGAAGAATGCATAATACTATGTTCTTGCCTGGAGAATCCCATGGACAAAGGAGCCTGGTGGGCTACAGTCCATGGGGTCACAAAGAGTTGGACACGTCTAAGTGACTAATACACACACACGTAGTCATTAAAAAGGATGAGATAACCATATGCATTGATATAATCTGAGATATAACATTAAGTGAAAAAAAGAGAAAGAACAGCTATCATTTGTGCTTAGAAACAGGAAGTTTCTTCCTGATACACAGAACAGTCAACAGTGGTGCTGGGACTCCACCTTGTAGAGGAGCTGTGTGACAATAGGAGTGGATAGTGATTTACTTTTTGTTCATAAATTTTAAAAAAGTATTTTTAAAAGTTTTTAAATTTTGTAGCATTAGATAAGATATGTGTTTTAAAATCTATTATTATAAATACATTTTAATTGTTTAGAGCAGTGGTCCCCAACCTTTTGGCACCAGGGACCCAGTTTCTGGAAGACACTTTTTCCACAGACCGGGCAAGAGGAGGGTCAGGTGTAAAGTGAGCAATGGGGAGCAGCAGCTGAAGCTTTGCTCCTTTGCACACCACTCACCTCCTGCCATGTAGCCCAGTCCCTAACAGCTCATGGGCCATACCAGTCTGGCCAGGAGTTGGGGACCCCTGATTTAGAGTCTCTAAAGCTACTTAGAACTATGGGTGTACTTTTTATTACTGGAAGGCAAGTCTTCTGTCTACAGCCTTTAAAAAAATGATCCCACTTTTATACTGTAAAACGCTGTATATTCTCAAAGCCCTTAAGCATCTGCTCTCTCATCTGCTCTCTCATCTCATCCCTGTAATAAGTGTGAAGAAGCCAGCAGGGCTGTAATCCTGCTCTACACATAGGTGAAGACCTGGGGGACACAAGCCCACGTGGATGCTAAGTGCCTCCTCCATCTATTCAAATGGGTCCAGGCTCCCAGAGCTTGGATATGAGGATTTTATAGTTACACACTGGGAACAAAGAAACTTCAGAAAACCTCAACCAGCTCTGCTTCATCACAGAACAGAATGGATGACAGGCATTCATTCTTTGAGCTGAACTGTGTCCCCTCCAACTTTACATGTTGAAGTCCTAAATACCACAGTACCTCAGAATGTGACTGTTTGGAGACAGCATCTTTAAAGAGGCAATAAAGTTAAAATGAAGTCATACAGGTGGGTCTTAATCTAACAGACTGGAGCTAGATTAAGAAGAGGAGACCAGACACAGGCTTACACAGAGGGAAGAGCATGTGAGACACAGAGGGAAGACGGCCTCTCCAAGCCAAGGAGAGAGACCTCAGAGGAAACCAACCCTACCGACACCTTGACCTCAGACTTCCAGCCTCCAGGGCTGTGAGGAAATAAGTTTCCATTGTTTAAGTCACCTGCTCTGTGGTCTTTGTATGGCAGCCCTATCAAACTAATGCCCCCTCCAGCTTTATGTATCTAAAAGGTACTTTCTCTGCTATTTCATTGATCAGGGTCAATCAGACAGTGATAAACTTGCCTGAACTATTTGTTCAAGAAAATGTGATGTGGAAGCACCTTCTCCCAGATTTTCTTTTCAGATGAATGAATTCTGTTCTATCAGTGAAACCTTGTGACTGAGGCTAATGCTCCCGGTGTTATAGCTCTGAACAATACATTGATACCTAATGCTTGCACAGTCAAAAAACTGATAATCCTCCTAAGAGGATGCAGAGTATGCAGAAATAATGTCAAGATGGGATGAGAATCAAGAATGCATTTGTTTCTGTAGCGGTGACCTGAGCCTGTGGCAGGACTGAAATCTAAGAGTGAGGTTCTGTCACCCTGTGAACTTGAGTGATCGCCTCCACCTTGGCTGCCACGTGAAAGGAGCAGTGTTCTCAGACTCGGCACAGAACACAGAAACCAGGACTGCACTCAGCCTCCCCAGAAATTCCCCCTCTGTCTCCCTGGACCAGCTCAGTGACCTTGGGTGAGCCCTGGACCAGTCTCTTCATCCATGACATGGGATAAAAAAGGGCAGTCATGCAGATTAAGTGAAATCATACATGCAAGAACTGTGTAAAATAAATGGTAAAGAACTATACAAATGTAACTTACCATTAATATTGTTAGAGTAGGGGCAGGATTACTAGACCAGGAATCACAAGATTTCTAATTCTATGACCTATGTCTGCTTCTGTACATGTCATATGTGACACTTGGTTTAAAACATATACTTAAAGAACAGATTTCTAACTCTGTGTCTGCTGCAAACTAGCTTAACACCAGTTCTATACATGGGACCACATTCCTTCTAAGAGGACTTAGTTTCCTCACCTGTAAAATGAGGATGTTGAATGCTATTATCTTATCTGAAAATATCTAAAATTCTGAGATCAGTTTCTCATTACTCAATGTCTAGCTCATACATAAGGATAATGTAGTTTTCAATGAACACTTTGACACATAGGTGGGGACACCTCTCTTTGATGTGTAATGCCTAAGTTCTAAAGAACAAAAGGGTTTTAAAAGTCCTGACTGTTCTGGGACTAGGTTATGTGGGGAATCACAAATGATTATCCGGTCTCAGGATGGAAACTCTGACTGGGAGACACTCTAGTAGATGAAAGCACTCTGTGACTTTTTGGCACAAAAATTACAGAGCTCCACGTTCATCTTCTTAAAATTTGTATACAGTACAGTACCGACAAAAAGCTATCTCCTACCCTATGAACAGTGGAAGGTACTGCTGTGCATTTCCTCATTTCTAAGGAGGATTGAGATGAAACAGTGACAGAGGGAAATTAGACCACATTTTAGATACATTTTTTCATACAGAAATACCGTTAGATGCTGGGGCATGTTTTTTTTTTTTTTTTTTTAAACAGGCATTTTAAATATTACACAAGTAATTTTATTCTACTTACAAGTGAAAATCTGGGAAATGCAGATATGAAGAAGGTAAAATGCATCCATAATTTAATAACCAGAGAAACAGTTTCAATGGGGAAGCCTCATCACATACAGCTGGAAACCTCACCCCACCTCAAACCATGCATCTCAAGTGGCGAGAATACCACACCTTCCCTCCCTCCCTCCCTCTATTTTCCCATCAGTTTCAATCATACCTTGTTCCAGAATGAATTACAGGCAGCTGCATGACAATCGCTAAATCCC
This sequence comes from Bos indicus x Bos taurus, assembly GCF_003369695.1. NCBI lineage: Eukaryota > Metazoa > Chordata > Mammalia > Artiodactyla > Bovidae > Bos > Bos indicus x Bos taurus. Next base: position 622,074 of record NW_020867067.1, on the reverse strand, counting down.
TCAAACTAGAGCTCAGTTGTCACTTCTGTACAAGACACTACCACCTCACCATTGTTAGAAAGACACCACGTGAGTGAAGGTCACTCATCGAAGGCCTTCCTCACACCATGTACAGTGCTTACTGCTTTAACACCACCTCATGTTCAAGCACCATCCAGAGTACAGTGTTGAGGTATTGTAAATTCCTGATTTATCCTGATGACAATCTACCTTCTTCAGGAAGTTAGAGGGAGCATGGGTGGGGAGGGGGTAACTGGATAAAATTGTAAACAACAAAGAATTAGGGATTAACTGACAGTATCGTGTAGGAGTTTTTCTTTACAGGTTAGAAACAGAAGCAACTTATACCTTCCCTGGTTAATCTTCCTAGACTCAACGTATTCCAAAATTTTTTCCTTAAACTCTCAAATTTCATGGATATTCCTTGACAGCACTCACATCACAAATGTGCTGAGCACCAGTCAGAATGAAACATAAAGGGTCTGCAAAATGAAAGTGTTCCATGCTCTAAGGGAATCTGAACCTAGGGTCCAAGTGTGTGGTGAGTCCTATCTCAAATCTGTCTGTTAGTCACAGGTGTACGTGCACAGAAGTGCACACTCTCCTACACCCCCATCCCCACCACTGCTGCAGATTCTCAGCAGACCTGCCTTCAACCTGCCACATGCTGTTAAGACCCAGTCATGAAGCTTAGTCTCTGGAGGTTTATGACTGAAAAGGGCACAGAGACCCTGGTGGAGATTCCGAAGAGCAAATGTGGAAACAAACTTCAATTACAACACCCTGCAGCAGGCTCACCTATTTTGCCCTTTCTTTTTTTTTTTTTTCTTCTTCGTTTTCTTTTCTTTTTTTTTTAATTTTATTTTATTTTTAAACTTACATAATTGTATTAGTTTTGCCAATATCAAAATGAATCCACCACAGGTATACATGTGTTCCCCATCCTGAACCCTCCTCCCTCGTCCCTCCGCATACATCCCTCTGGGTCGTCCCAGTGCACTAGCCCCAAGCATCCAGTATTGTGCATCGAACCTGGACTGGCATCTCATTTCATACATGATATTTTACATGTTTCAATGCCATTCTCCCAAATCTTCCCACCCTCTCCCTCTCCCACAGAGTCCAAAAGACTGTTCTATACATCAGTGTCTCTTTTGCTGTCTCGTACACAGGGTTATTGTTACCATCTTTCTATATTCCATATATATGCATTAGTATACTGTATTGGTGTTTTTCTTTCTGGCTTACTTCACTCTGTATAATAGACTCCAGTTTCATCCACCTCATTAGAACTGATTCAAATGTATTCTTTTTAATGGCTGAGTAATACTCCATTGTGTATATGTGCCATAGCTTTCTTATCCATTCATCTGCTAATGGACATCTAGGTTGCTTCCATGTCCTGGCTATTATAACAGTGCTTCGATGAACATTGGGGTACATGAGTCTCTTTCCCTTCTGGTTTCCTCAGTGTGTATGCCCAGCAGTGGGATTGCTGGATCATAAGGCAGTTCTATTTCCAGTTTTTTAAGGAATCTCCACACTGTTCTCCATAGTGGCTTGTACTAGTTGCATTCCCACAAACAGTGGTAAGAGGGTTCCCTTTTCTCCACACCCTCTCCAGCATTTATTATTTGTAGACTCACCTATTTTGCCCTTTCAATGAAGACAGTGGCCTCCACCTCACCCAGTTGCTGCACCATCTTGTAAAGCAGGCTGTCTCTATTTGCAGCAAATCATATGGCTCATCATATTCTACTGCGTTCCCTGAATCCAAAACCTGTTAATCAGCAGAAAGAAACCATTAGCACCAGTGTTCCACAGTATCATATTGTGTGTGTGTGTTAAGTCATTTTAGTTGTGTCCAGCTCTTTGCGACCCAATGGACTATACCCTGCTAGGCTCCTCTGTCCATGGAATTCCCCAGGCAAGAATACTGGAGTGGGTTGTCATTTCCTTCTCAAGGGATCTTTCTAACTCAGGGATTGAACCCATGTTTCTTATGAACCTCCTGAATTGGCAGGTGGGTTCTTTACTATGAGCACCAAATGTTTCACAGTAACGTAACTAGGACAATTATTTCAGAAATGGCAGGACAGGGAGAATAGAGAGAATCTATCTGGGTGGTAGGCCTGCTAGTGTTTAAATGGTTTGATACCCTGTTTACTAGACAGACAAAGGTCTAATGTGATCTTTTATTATTATAGGTTATAGGAAAGGAAGAAAATGGAAGTTTTACACTACAATTATTGACACTCAACAGGCTGAAGCATCTAATATTCTGCCCAGAGCATTTGGGGTTGTTATCATTAGTCAGTGCTTTTAGCTCTCAGACTCTGAGCTCTGAGGGATATTTATAGAGATACACAGAGTTGGCAAATATCTTGATTCAAGAAAATCAAAGTCAATTTATCTAAAATGTAGGTTGATGTCATGCAAACCAGATGGCAGTGACCTGACAGCAATTGTCAATTTGGTTTGACAGAATCTGATCAATATTTGGGGAAAAAAGGGTGCTTCTAGAATTTTTTCAGGGTTCTGGATTACTGTCAGCTGCTAAGAATCTTTTATATGAGAGGTTAAGATACTTCTTAAAGTTGGCTGAGGTTGTATTTTATTATTCTGAGAGTGAAAGGCTGGCAAAAGGAGCTGCTACATAGCAGCATTAGTAGAACTGCTCTGCACACACACACACAAATCTCTAGAAATCCAATTTTCTCCTTGGATAAGATCAAAGAAGCAATTAAGAAATTGAGCTTGTAATTCTAGAGATCATGGCCCACATAGCACATGGAGGCAGCCCAATCTAAATTGCCTAGGACCTGAATCTGTTTTCACAAATTATCTTTCTGTTTCTTTTTCTTTTTTCTTAAGCTGCCTTCCTTTCACTCCTTTTATTATCATTAAAAGGTCCTGCTGGGCTTTCCAGGTAACTTAGCTGATAAGTAATTCACCTGCAATGCAGGAGACCCCTGTTCAATTCCTGGGTTGGGAAGTTCCCCTGGAGAAGGGATAGGGTATGCACTCCAGTGTTCTTGGGCTTCCCTGGTGGCTCAGACCGTATAGAATCCACCTGCAGTGTGGGAGACCTGGGTTTGATCCCTGGGTTGGGAAGAGCCCTTGGACAAGGGGATGGCAACCCACTCTAGTGTTTTTGCCTGGAGAATCCCCATGGACAAAGGAGCCTGGCTGGCTGCAGTCCATGGGGTCACAAAGAGTCGGACACTTGAGCGACTAAGCACAATAGGTCTGTGCTTACTGACTAAGCACGATGAAGTGAAGTGGAAGTGAAAGTTGCTCAGTCATGTCTGATTCTTTGCAACCCCAGGGACTATACAGTCCAAGGAATTCTCCAGCCAGAATACTGGACTAAGCACAATATGTCTTCTAATTGGAAATTGAAAGAGGAGGAAGGGGCTCTTAACTCCCTCTTTCTACTTATTAGTGACTTTGGTTAATGATTTTTTTTTTTTTTTTGGTGGGGGAGGAGGGAGTGTCTAAAACAATATGCTTATATGATATAACTATAAAAACAGTTCTGATGTTAAATAGTATTTCATTCTTCATTTAGAGTAAATGTATCTTAAGAGAAAATGCTGAAACTCTATAAGCAAGACATAGGTTGTTTTTTCACATAAAAGTATTACAGTTATTTCATTCTTTGTATTTAATTAAAAATAGTTATTAAGTCTCATGAAGTCTAGTCTCCAGTTAATCTTTTGTTTACTTCTGTGGATCACTGATAAGAGCAGCTCTCAAAAGAGCCCAGGAATAAAAGAATCTGTATCATCCACATAATAATTTATATCTTCTGTAACTTGGCCAACTTAGATGCTCTGATTGTATAATTTTACTTAAGTATGACAGGATAGAACGAAACTACTCATTCTGATGCCAAGGAAGAAAAAGCACGATTTTAAAACACAGGTATGCAAACACCTATGATCAATTAATCTATGAAAGAGTAATCAAGAATATACAATGGATAAGACAGTTTCCATGGTAAATAGTACTAGGAAAGCTGGACACCTACATGGAAATAAATGAAATTAGAACACACTAATCTTTTTGTATATGTACAACCATACAAAATAAACCATATACAAAAATAAACTCAAAATGGTTTAAAGACCTAATATAAGACTGGGTATTATAGAACTAGAGGAAAACACAGGCAGAACACTCTTTGACATGAATCACAAACATATTTTCTTAGATCAGTCTCCCAAAGCAAAAGAAAAGAAGCAAAAGTAAACAAATGGGACCTAATCAAACTCAAAGCTTTTTGAACAGCAGAGAAGACCACCAACAAAATGAAAAGAGAACACCAAATGAATGGGATAAAATATTTACAAATGATGCAACAAACAGGGGGTTAATATCTAAAATATACAAACACCTCCTATAACTCAATATCAAAAAACCAATAACCCAATCAAAAATGGACAGAAGACCTAAATAGACATTTCTTCAAAGAAAACATACAGATGACCAACAGGAGAAGATGCTGCACATCACTAATTATCAGAGAAATGTTAATCAGTCAAAATGAGGTACCACCTCACATGGATCAGAATGGCCATCATTAAAGAGTCTACACATAACAAATGTTGAAAAGTGTGTGGATAAAAAGTATAACTTGGTGCAGCCACAATGGAAAACAGTATGGAGATTTCAGATAAAAATGAAATAAAGCTACCATACAATCTAACAATCTTACCACTGAGCATGTATCAAGAAAAGACAAAAAGATATATACACCCTAATTCAAAAGATACATACACCCCGACATTCATAACAGCATCACTTACAATAGCCAAAATATGGAAACAACCTAAGTGCCCATCAACAGATGACTGGTTTAAGAAAATGTGATACACCAAAACACATGTGCGTGCACACGTATGTGCAGTGGAATATCCCTCATATCACAATAAATGATGAAATATTGCCATTTGTACCAACATGGGTAAACCTAGAGAATATCATACTAAGTGAAATAAATCAGACAGAGAAAGACAAATAAGATATCATTTATATGTGGAACATAAAAAATAATACAAATGATCTACATATAAAACAAAAGCAGACTCACAGACACAGAAAATAAACTTATGGTTACTAAAGAGGAAAGGAGGGGTAAAAAATTAGGACTATGAGATCAACAGATACAAACTACTATAAATGAAACAGATAAGCAAAATGGGCTTAATGTATAACACAGGGAAGTATGTCCAATATACTGTAATTACCTATAATGGAAAATATTCTGAAAAAATATATACGTATTTAGGTGAATCACTTTGCTATACATCTGAAACTAACAAAATACTGTCAATCAACTATATTTTATGTTTACAAACAGGAGTAACACATAGCCAAAACACACTTGAGGAACACTTAAGTAAATTTCATTAATTTCTGAATTGATTCAGCAAACATTTATTGTACATTTATGTGCACTAATGGTATTTGGCTGGATGCTGTGGAAAATGAAAACACACATAAGCCACAGACCCTGCCCCTAGGGAGCCTGTACTGAGAGAAGAGAGAGAAGAAAACCTCAAGTGTGTATCATGCAGGTAAAAAAGCACAACAAGGAGGGTTTAGTAACAGAAGAGATGACTTCTGGTCAGAGGTTCTGAGCTTCAAGGAGGAGAGAGGGCAACGAACTAGGCCTTGAAGAAAGGACAGGTGTGAACACGCAGAAACAAAGGTGGGTGGGTGGACAGTGGTCATTCCAGACACATGGACTATCATGGGCCAGGTGGACAGGAGATGAGCCTGGCAGCTCCTTGAGGGCAGGGTGATGCAGTTTTCCTTGTTCACTGCTGCATCTCAGGGCCTTGGCATTATACAAGATAAGCAACAGGCACACAGTAGATGACAGTTTAAAATTAGATACAAATGAAACTAAATTCAGGGTGTGACTGGGTGATAAACCAATGGTGTGATCTGTCAAAACTACAGGATGAGATCAAGGGGAAGATAAGTTTAGCTGGCATGGGGAACAGCTAAGGCAGGGCATACAGGGATGACAGGATGAGGGATGTAGACCTGGAGGACCACCTGCCTCATGTGGATGGCTGTGGACCAGAGGGAGAGTGAGAGGGGAAAATGAGGGAAGGTCAAACCAGGGCTCAGGATGGAGGCTTCAAACTCATTTATGTCAAACACTGGAAAAAACAAAGAAGAAAAAGATAGTGAAGGGTGGGGGGAGTTGAGAGGAGCAGGATTGCAGTGCAGCCACAGATATTCCAGGGAGCTGCCCTACACATAAAAATTAAATGCAGCCACTGCAAGATAATATGATTTGTTTTCATTGGCAGGATGCCATCAGTGACAATGGTGTGGCTTCAGGGAGAGGTGGGGGCATAAGAGGCTGGAAGAAAAGCCTAGAAAGGAAGAGATGCCAGAAAGGTTTTCAATATGGTGACAAACATTAAAGGGAGATCCCATTAGGGAGAAATAGAGTAGGGAGGTGAAGATCTGAGTATTAGACCTCTGTTTTTGGCTGCCAGGTGACACAGGAACAATTATCCAATTTGGATCCAACTTGGAATTTGGGTCCCTGATTAAATGGGTTCTGTGATTTTCTCAGAGACTGGACACTATGGCAGGTATTAAACTCAAATTCTTGTCTTAGGTCTTGAAATAAGAAGTCATTCTTCTTGCCCATGGAATGATGAAAGCTGCAGCATGGTCACCTCCATAATTGCTCTCCCAAATCTGCTGCTTTTGTATGTAAGCCCCCCTAATAAAGTATTTCTTTTCCTGTGTTGTGCTCTCTACTTTCACATTAGTTATCTTTTCTCTAAAAAGTTTAATGAAAATACTTGGCATGTTTTTGAACGAGGTTTCTCTTCTAAAATGTTGTAACTATATCCATGTAGGCTTATGAAAGAAAAAAATCCATGAAGGTAAAAAACAGAATTAAAGTAAAATGCTAGTTAGGTATAAAACCTGTTTTTGTGCTTTTCAGGTGGGTATATTACACAACAGTTTCTGGTTTTTATGTCTCTGGGAAAAATTATACTTAGAAGAGGCTTGAGTTGAGGAAAGAGGTAAAGAATATGCACAATATTGTTTACAAATAGAAGAGGTAGAATTTGAGATTCCTGGTCCTGGTTTTTGTCCTGTCATTCATTTTCAAAGAAAACTACAGACAGTGAAAATGTTGAACACAGACAACAACCCTGTTTAGGGTAAGTGCAGATTTTCATATGCCCCTTTGCTCGTGCTTCTAGGGAGAACACAGGTGATATGAAGGCTGGAGTGTGAGAGATGGGAGGGGACAACTGTGCTATTGGCTGAAGAGAAAACAGGTCATAAGCACCCAGCAAATCCTAAAACAAGAAGAATTCACCTTTAATGCAGAGACAGTGGTGAGTCTTACGAGAAAGAGGATTTCTAATTTATCTGTCTTATGGAGCAAATAAGGATGATTAAATAGTTAGTTCATTATGACTCCATTATGTTTCAGTTCAGTTCAGTTCACTCAGTCGTGTCTGACTCTTTGCAACTCCATGA